>NW_010100994.1:0-998 GCF_000699245.1 Pterocles gutturalis
AGGGGGTGATGGTGTGCGTGCCACCTCCTGGGGAATGGAGGATCAAACCGTGGTCCTGGGGGCTGTGGGGTGGCACCCGGGCTTGGGACAGGAGCCGCAGGAGCTTCGCACGGCGAGGGGAAACGGTGACCCACGGGTGGAGGCGGAAAAGGAATGGGCCAGAAACAGCCAGAAAAACCTGATCTTGAGCAAAGCTTCAGAGGAAAAACGGAAGTATTTTGATCTTGGCAAAACACTTTTGACATTGGAGCTCTTTCTTTGCTTTTAGTAATGATTTTTAGAAACATTGAGTTGAAAGCAGGAGCTGTGAGTGATCTGGAAGAGGGGGTTTTCCTAAATGCCCTTTCACAGGGTGTCCTCCCTTCTGTGTGCCGGACAGGGAGACGTTGGCTTTTGAGAGAGATCTCTGCTGGCATGGTTCACGCTGTTTGGGGGATGCGGAGGTCTCTGCCCGGGTTTCAGCCGGAGGAGCCGGCGGGTGTGCGGGGCTGTGCAGGGTGGGCAGAACCCCGAGTCAGACCAGGGGCAGCCGGCTGATCCAGGGGCTTTCCAGGAGCGCTCGGAGCTGGTGGTGTTCATGTTCTCGCTTGTTCAGAGTTTGTGGGCTGAGGCTGGGTGCGGGCATCGCGCTCCTGCCAGCCCCTCGCCCGGAGCCGGGCTGGGGGGGGTTGGGAGCAGGGGGGGGGAAGCAGGGTTTAGTATTCATGAAAAATGCTTGTGACAGCCTCACCCCAAGTAATGAAGCCACCTGCAGTTCGGAGCAGTACTTGATAATGCCGTAATTAGATTGGAGATGCAAAAAAGCTCATTAAAATTAAATAACATATTTGTCACCGCTTTAAGAGGCGCAGATTGCCTCGAGCCGTGCTGGTCTCTTGACCTTGAGTATTTTGGCGTAGTCCTCGCTGTTGAGAGCGTGAAAGCTCCGTCGGCACGTCCCGCGGGCGGTTTTGGGGTGGGGGCTTTCGGCATGAGGTCACAGGCGCTCGCCTTCCCCC
>NW_010100994.1:1319-1581 GCF_000699245.1 Pterocles gutturalis
TTGGGGGTACGAGTGCGAAACCACTTGGGTGGCGAATGTGTGCAGCGTGGAAAAACGGGCTTCCGAAGGCACTTGTCTTTATCTCTTCAGTTTTGGATGAAATGCAGTAAAATGCGTTTCAAATCCCCCCCTCCCTCCTGCCTGAAGAGGAACACGCAAAGCCCTAATGGCATCTATTAGCAAGACTGTAATTTTCCAAAATTAATTTTTAATGACTGTTTTATCTTGTTTTTGGATGTTTTGTACAACACCTATTGTTTAA
>NW_010100994.1:2006-4493 GCF_000699245.1 Pterocles gutturalis
CGGGTGCGGGACGGCTCCCGGGGTAATCCTCGTCCCTCCTCCGAGCGGACGGGTCTGGCCGTCGGTGGAGTGTTTCCAGATCAATCGGAACGCGCGATTCCCGTGGCCCTCGGAGTGGAGCCGCGCTCGGGCTCAAGGTCGGGTCCCTGCGAGTCCTTGGAACAAGTCTCCAGCAGCCTCAGAGGAAAAGAAAAACCCCCCAAATCCCTTACAGCCCAGGTGGAGTGTTTCCAGATCAATCGGAACGCGCGATTCCCGTGGCCCTCGGAGTGGAGCCGCGCTCGGGCTCAAGGTCGGGTCCCTGCGAGTCCTTGGAACAAGTCTCCAGCAGCCTCAGAGGAAAAGAAAAACCCCCCAAATCCCTTACAGCCCACGAAAAACCCCCCAAATCCCTTACAGCCCACGAAAAACCCCCAGATCCCTTACAGCCCACGAAAAACCCCCAAATCCGTTACAGCCCATGTGGTTACACCGAGGAAGCTGCTGGAAGAGCAAATCCCGGGTAAACGTCCTCAGCTTTCTGCCTCCTGAAATGGAGCAGCTCTTCGAGTTCCAGGCCACAATTTGTATTCAAATGAAGGTCATTTGAAAGGTGTAGCACAGTAAACAGCCATTATTTCATTTTGATAGTGGTACTAAAATTATAGTGTGGGTTGAATTATTTTAGTGTAGGACCATTACCATCTCCCTAAAACGCTTATAGGGATTTTTATACCGGTGCTGCAGTCCTGAAATTAGAGGAAAATTAAAAATCACATGGCTGTGGTAAGGAAGGAGGGTTTTACAAGCACGCCTTGGTTTTATCGTTCTCTTCCCCTCACTTTCTGCACATCTCCTGGCGGGATGTGTTGGGGAACGCGGGACCGATCCATCTCCCGTCCGGGACGCCCAAGAGCATCTTTCCGTGTGCGCAGGAGCTGGAGGGAAGGCGCCAGCGCCCCGGTGAAAACGCAGCATTGCCATGAGGGCAGGCACCGCACAGGCTTCAAGGGGTCCCTTTGCATCGTGGAAACACTGGTTTCCCATGAGTCGGGTCTTTCGTGAGCCACCTGTAAAACTTGGAAATTTTTCCTTTTCAGTAAAAGAAGGTGCTGTCGTATCGTCGGTGCTCTTTGTCAGCGTGCTGCATTTAAAAACCACTCCTGCAGTGGAGTAGGTACACGTTTGAAATCTCTCCGCATTTATTTTCTTTTAGGAATGCCTGTAGCAGAAGTTCGAGTTAACAGTGACGGTGATTTCCCCCATCCGCGCTCCGGCAGCTTGGCACGTGGCCGGGTGAGGGTGGCTGGACGGAGTTGGTGCACGACGGGCTGCGCGGAGCCGGGGCCGTGGGACGTGAACGAAATCTTAATCGTGAAATTCCCGTAGATGGTTATAGCTGCCTTCATTAACATTTTCATACTCGGCTGGCTAACCAACGAGCAGAAGGGCTTTGCGTGCCGCTGGATTTATAGTGCTCCGAACGCGATCCCTGCCCGGGTGGGTGCCGCAGGTCTGCGCCCTCGCCCCGCGCGGGGTCTGGCCGGGGGATCGCCTCCTCGCTGTGGAGGGGGAGGATAACGGGTGTGCTGCCAGGATCCTCAGAGAAAATCTCCATTGGCAGTAAGCTGGCTCTCAATGTAGGAATACCTTGCAAATAAAATTCCCCTTAATTTATGATTCCTACAGGAATCTCAGAAGTGGAATTTGTCGTTCCTCGCTGCGTCTTTGGCAACGCTCAGGTTGGGGTTTGAGCTGGTTTTTATGGTTTTGTTGATCTGCTGCTGCTGCAGCTGCGGGGTGCTGTAGTTGCACGGGGAGGATGCCAGTGTACAGCCACCCCCCAGGTTTTGCTGCTTTACCAGTACAGAAATGGTGCATCAGCCCGGGAAGGCCACCACGTCACGCTGCCGGTCAGGGATGTGCCTCCTGTCCCTTCCCCGGCCTCGCCGTACCCCGGCATGCTCCTGCTCATGGTTTTCCTGCTGGAGCCTCGCTGGCAGCATGAAAATGTGTTTTCATGATGAAATTGTGGAGCTCTCAAGCGCAGGGCGATGTGGGGGTGGATGGTCCCAGCCCTGGCGAAGGGTGAGGATGCTCTCGTGGAGCCGCTCCCCAGGAGCTTCAACGGGTGAAATCTCGCAGCCGCGTTGGGATGCCCTCAGAGATGAGCATCGCAGCCTGCTCCGTATTTATTATGGGTAACAATTTGACTAGGGGAGAATTTAGATTAATAACATTCAGCCCAGAGAAGTAATTTCCTTTGAGAAAGCGATTTACATGCACTCTGCCAAAAAGAGCTGTCACCGCGCGCTCTCCCCGTGTCAGCGCCAGTAATGAAGTTGGAAATAACACGGGAGGTTAATAGGTCCTACTTATCTCCTTAGCGCCGGAAAGGAAGATTTACAGCGCAGAGCCTGGTTTGCATATTTCCATGGGAAGTGGAAAGGTTTTTCCCAGCCGGGGTGGATGCGACGTTGCGGGTGCAGGGTGTCCGCTCGGCTGCAA
>NW_010100994.1:4591-4950 GCF_000699245.1 Pterocles gutturalis
GGATTTTTAACCAGCGTTGCCGGCCAGAGGTGGCTGCCTCGGGGTGGTTGGAAGGGGGGTTGGACCTGGGGGTTTCCCTGGAGCTGCCAGGGGGTGGGAGCGGGGATGTTGTTGGGAGACGCGGCGGGTGCAGGCACCGGCAGGCGGCCATGGAGGATGCTGGTGTCAACTCCTGTGCCGCTGGACGCCGTCCCCTGGGCACACGTTGGGGCACATTTAGTCCTGCCTTCCCCCGGGGAAGGTGACGGTCCGTGGGGCTGGGCGCTGCCAGACACCCTGGGGCGTTCTCTAGGGCCCGTTCCCTTGCCCAGAAACAGTCGTGACCTTGTCCTCACCGCGAGGACGCTGCTGCCTGGGCT
>NW_010100994.1:4978-6908 GCF_000699245.1 Pterocles gutturalis
CCCCTGTAATTGCACGCGTTTTTATTCCCGTTCGCCTCGCCTGCGCAGGGCTGGCAGCGCGCGGGAGGGTGGCGGCGGGCGCTGGAGCCCCGTCACTTCCAATTACTCTTGTTAAAGTCCCGAAGGACTCGTGGCACGTTATGGGCTATTGCAGGAGCTGTTTCATTTCAAGCGGCAAAGCTATCCGTGGGTTACAGGAGGACAAAACAAGCTCTCAGGTTCCTCTGCTTTCCTCCCCTCCCTTAGCTCTTCAGAAAATCTCTCTCCGACCGCTGCTCCCTCCCAGCAGGCTCGCACCTGGGTCCTCAGCACGTTGTTGGGTTCTTCCGTACTGGGGGTGAAACACGTTTAAAAAAAAATAAAAATCATTCCCTCGCCAGGCACACAGTGCGCTGCAGCCTGCTTGAAGGAGTACCTCTGAAAGCGCAGAATTTTAAATAAATGTTCTGTCTAGCACAAACTGTAAAATATTCATTTAAGTTGGTTATTTCACATTACTGGGTAAGTGCAAGAAGAATTAACTTTCTGAACAGCTTAAGGTACAATTCAGCAATAACCTGAGCCATTTAATGAATGAAATATTGAACATAATTTGCCTCCATCAGGTGATGGGATACAGCGGATAGCAAATGTCGGGCTGCGTCCCCGGGGCGGGGGGCTGCTCTAGGATGGTCGAAAAAAAATGGGGGCTGCTTAGGGTGGCAAAAACCCCAGGAAGGGAAAATAACCTGTGAACCTGGATGCTTTCCCCCGTACAAATAGAGGGAACCTTAACGGGCATGATGTGACCGAGCAGTTTGTTCTCAGCCGATCGCTTCGGGTGGAGGTAGGTGCTAATTTTCACCTGCCAGAAACGGCAGTTCGTGGCCCCAGCAGTGGCAGGGCTGGATTCTCAGTTGTGCCCAATTAATATGGGATGTTCGTCAGTTTTCTCTAACTTCAGTGTGCTTTAATTCATTAAATCCTCCTTCTCTGTAAGTGGCTGCCCTTCTGGAAGCTGTACGGTGAAATTAAGTGTCCTGGGGAGTGTGCGTGTGTGTGCGTGTGTATCTCTGAGTATAGATCTGTATGTGTGTGTCTGTAGATCCGTGTGTGTATCTCTCCGTATCTGTCTCAGGGCTCCATGGTCTGTTTGATTCCTTTACCGCTCCTTGGCGCTGAGCAGAGGCGTTCATCATGCCGCACGCCCTGGCGCTCTCCTGATCTCGGATCACCTGGAGGTGATGCAGTGAGCGCAGACCCTGGCGGGCTGGATGAATAATGCACCTTTCCTGTCCCATCCCTGTTCCTCTGCTGTTTTTATTCTCCCAGCCACGCTCCGTTTCTCCCGTGTTGATTGTTTGCCGGGTCTGCAGCTCGTTCGGGTCTCTGGGCTGGTTTTCCAGCCCGCCTGATCCTCCTGTAAACGCCTCTTGTCGTTCCCACTGCCCAGGTTCCTGGTGGATATTGACCAGTAAAGGGTGTCGGCTGAGCACTAAAAATAAAAGGAGTGAGACGGGGAATCCCCATCTCGCTGGGAACGCGGAGCTGCCTGATGGCAAAACTGACTCTGCAGAACTCAGATGCTCAAAAATAGGGAAGAAGAGAGCGATTCTGAAAAACGTCCCCTTCCTCCTCCAACAGCTTTTCTAGAAAGGTGTGTATCTAGAAATCGGTTATGAAACGAGCCCACTGCCGGGGCTGGGAAACACAGGCTGGGGTGGTGGGGCTGTTCTCATCCCTGCCCTCGCTGTGCCTGGTCAGCGCGTTAAAAACGTTCTGCGCTTGTCACAGGCGGTTGTGTTTGTGTTGGAAACGCTTTGTGTGGTTTCCAGAGCCGCTCATTACGGGATCAAATGGGAGACAATTAGGTCTGAGTTGCTTTTAAAAAGCTTTTTCCAAACGCCCAGAGCTTGAAGGTCAAAACACGGTGAAGCACGCAGCCGGCCCT
>NW_010100995.1:0-3368 GCF_000699245.1 Pterocles gutturalis
AAAATATATTTTTACATATATAAATAAAACTTACATACACATAGTCATACATGTAAGTCTTACTTTGTATATCTGGATGTGTGTATGTGTAAGTGTCTATGAAAATATATGTAAAAATTAAGACTGAGCTTACTGCCTTTTGTACCTGAGGCAGTGGGAGTCTCACTGTGGGTTCTCCTGAGGGGACAGAGCCTGCATTCTGTGGCAGTGCAGTGACAGTCCTGCTGCAGCCGCCGATGTAGCCAAGGGACAGAAAAGGGAAGGATTATAGCTGGGGAAGGCAACAACAATCCTACCCAGTGTATATAAGTTTCTCTCCTTATATACATGTGGCTACAGAAAAGATGGGAAGTTGCAAGCGTGTTTTGCTCCCCAATCCAACATTACTATCCAAATAAACCAACCAAAAAAAAAATACCAAAAGCTATCTGAAGCGCACACACACACACACAAAACCCAATCCATCACAGTTATTTAGGCAGTTTGAAGAGTATCTGCAAGTGCACCGCCACTGCCAGGCGTGCGGCGTGCTCCTTTCACGGTGAAACGGTGCCTGAATTTCAACAAAGGAAGAAGAGATAACGGAACATGATGACCTGCTCAAATACTTTCCAACCAGGGAAAGATCTGGTTGCCTTTGACTCAGCTCCACACAACAAGAATACCAAACCTGGCTGGAACTTTAGCATCCTCCTTCCCCATCCTCCGCTGCTGCCTCTTCCCCCGTAAATACTTTCTGTCACCTCTGCAGGACTCTGCTTCCCACCCCTCGCTGGTCTCCAAGCACTTTCCTGATGATGAAAAGGATCCCACTCCTCTCTCAATGGCTCTCAATTATGCTTGCCAAAGAGCAAAGTTATAATCAAGAAAAAAAAAAATAAATCTCTTTTGCTAACAACTTCCTTGTGCGTTCTGCAAAGGCGAGAGGGGTGCAGCGTTAACTCTTGCCGTTCCCAAGCCAGCCTAGTTCAATGCAGCTTTTCTCAAAATGGGAGAAAGGAGGAGAAGGCAAGGGGAGTGGGGGACTGTGCTGAAGGGGGATCAGAAGTTGTACCAAGAGTCCGTTGATAGCTGGACACCAGCAATGACGTTCTCACAAGGAAGGTTAGCTGGAAGCAGGAGGGAGACACCAAAGAGCTTAAGGAATGACAGCCTGATGCGTGAAATCCCGTCTGAACCCCAGCAGGTCACAGCTTCCACCACTACCTGTCATCAAAGATCTTAATACTCTCTAAAAAGAATTTGGCTAAGGAGATAAAGCTCTCTGCAGTTTTATCTGTGGCAGCTACCGAGCCAAACGCCTTACCCACACAACATTCACGGCAGATAATTTAACACCAGGTCCCGTCCAGACTGTGCCTGTGGTTCTCCCAGCCAGCAGTGAGACCGCTGAACTGCGCCACAACAACTTCCAGCTATGAATGGGCTCTCAGTTTCATCAGCTGTTTAGAGCTAGGTGAAAATAAAAGACAAAAGATAAATTGTTGCGGATAAAAGAATACATTGTTGTAGAGAAAAGAATCATAAAGATAGACAGGACTCAGCAGCCCACATCGTAAGTGAAGACGCTCGTAGGAAACCAAGGCTCAGACCGCTCAGATCAGTGACTTGAATTCAGCCAAAAAACACCCTCAGGACGGGTTTGGAAATCAGGACACCGAGCTTCTAATTTCAGTCTGACGCTAACTCAGCTGTGCAAATGTGAACTCGTTTCTCAGAGCTTCCTCTGTCTCCCTTCGCTGCTGGGAATTACTGGAGGGCTCGCTGTTGTGTGGACTGGGCTTTGGTTTGCCGTTTGCCTGGGGGTTTTGTTTGGTTGGGTTTGGGTTTTTTTTTGTTGGTTTTCAATACAATTTCACATCTAAGATGCTGTGAGGCAAATCCTTTTTAGTAACATATTACCAAGACAGACGGTGGAAGAGATGGAAAGAGAACACCTCCTTCCAGCACCACGTCTCCCAGCTCAGTTCTTGGACCTCATCCGCCTCCGATTCCCACAGATACGGGCTGTGCAGAGAGTGCCTGAGGCGCCACTAACCTGAATTAACCCCAAAAGATTTTTTTTAGTAACTTAAAGCTTTAGCAAATGAAGTCGTCATGGTTTGAAAAAAAAAAAATACATGCAAGTAAACGGCAAAAAATTATCCACGCTTAAAAATGACAAAGTAAACCAGGCTTAACAGAGCAGAACTTGCCCAGCAGCTGTTGAGGGCACAATGACACTCAGCGGGCTTCGGTACTGTCGGAAGACAAAGGCGTATGGTAACATTAATACCGATAAAGAACAAAAGCCTGACAAGTGTAATCCTGATACTGGGGTGTTTCCTTTGAGGATTACTCAGCAATTACAGATTCCTACCAGCTCGAGTTCCATTGCAAAAGGACAATGCTCCAAACCCCCAAGGAAATCATAAGCCATTTACAGATCCCTCTTGATTTTCAACTTTAATTTAGAGAGAAAAAAAAGCCATGCACATTTAACCGTGTTAGCGAGATGAACAGTTTAACATCTAAAAATGTTTTGAATATCTATTACTTCTATAACGTAAAGCATGATTTCTTCTACAGCAGAACCGGTGTGTCACAGCCCGGGCAGATGAGGATTCTTCTTCTGCAATTTATCACTTGTGCTGCCCTGCATTAAAAGGAAGTGTTAGGACAAAAATGCCTTTCTGCACTTGTGTTGCTATTTTTCTACCCAAAAATGACTGGGAACGATCCTACTAATAAGAAGGGGCATTTTGCTTGTCAAAGAGAAGCCGAAAGGACTCACTAACCAAAGCATTGCTGCGGCTTTCCTCTCAGTAGGGCATTTGTGAAAGCTAACAGGTAAGACAACGCAGAGAACAGTTCTATGAGGCCAGAGGCTACCAATAAGTTGAGTTATAAACCACATAAGACCCCAGCTTTTAAAATATTGCAAGGTCAACAGCTGTCCCTGAGGCCCCTAAAAGCCACCTGGCATTTAGTCACCTTACCAACGCTGCAGCCGTTCTTCAGGAGCCCAGTTAAGACAACGTGGTGACTGGCACAAAGGAGGGGAAATTGAGACTAGACATTAGGAAGAAATTTTTCACTGTGAGAGTGGTGAGGCAGTGGCCCAGGTTGCCCAGAGAAGCTGTGGATGCCCCATCCCTGGAGGGGTTCAAGGCCAGGCTGGATGAGGCTTTGGGCAACCTGGGCTAGTGGGAGGTGTCCCTGCCCATGGCAGGAGGGTTGGAACTTGATGATCTTTAAGGTCCTTTCCCACCCAAACCATTCTGTGATTCTATCTATGATATGATTCTATGATAATTGCATAGAAGGTTCTATCTCATCCAGATATTTGACAAAAACAGGCAGTATACCACTACCTTCTCTTCAGCAGG
>NW_010100995.1:3385-18629 GCF_000699245.1 Pterocles gutturalis
GTTGGTTTTTTCCCCCCTTCTCCTCACCCACTACTGTCCTTCCAATAACGCAGAAAGCACAGAACACCCATCTCAACACACCCTTGGAGCTGTGATCCTGTAACCCATCTGGGACAACCTATATTGCAAGCTGGAAAAAAATCCTGAGTAACTTCTCATCAGCTGTGCTAGGGACACCACTGAATGTCAAAGCCTGGGGCAGACTGCCTGATGTCGATAGGCAATAAATGGAAAGGAATCTTCTTTCTCAGACAACAGTGTGTTAATGAGATCAAGATAATAAGCATAAAAACTACAATTTGCAGCAGATCAGAACTAAAGCAGCTACATCAAGAAAAAAAAAAAGACTAATATAAGCATTTTAAACAAATAACTTAGCACAGCAGGCTTTTCTCATTTCCTCTGGGGTCACCTGGGCACAGCAGAAACACCACTAGAAGAGCGACCCTTTAGCTCGCGTAACAGGTTAATAAAATTAACATTTCAACATTTTTCCACAAGTGCATCTGTGGCAAACGGCACCAATAAATTAAAAGATTCCCCCCAAAATGGGTCAAATCATGGTTTCTAGAAAACAGGACTTCTGTCAACTGTATTTTAAGTGGTCAACTGTATTTCAGATGCGAGGGATTTATCTAACAGATTCATCATTGTCCTTTAAAAACTACCTGGAAGGCCCTCAATCAGGTTTTGGCTTGATTTGACCAGACACAGCAACTGGAGTTACCCATCGACAGGGTCAGTAGCAGCAAGCCGCTGGCAGCATCCCTCCAAAAAGGCTCTGAGAGAGTGGGGATCATTTTCCCCAACAATGATCCTTGTCAGCTCCCCAAGTAACTACACACAGCGAAGGCAAACTTGAGTTTTGAATCTGATCTCCCCCTGAGCTGACAGACCCCAGAAACAGATGCCATTGAGTCAGGATAAGGAACAAAACAGGTTGAGCCACGAGCGCAGCCTTGGGAGCGAACGCACATGCTCGAAAAGTATCATCTTGTCTGACATCCTTCATTCTCAGTGCTTTTCATCTGAAAGCAGAAGTGGCAGATACTCATCTCGTACACATATGACACACGGCATTTTTAAAGTTCTAAGATAAAGACAATAAACAAAAATATATTGCCTACAAGACTCGTGTATTTTTTTAGTGCCCACCATCTCGAATGACATGGGGGGGTCCTGGAAGGGTTTCAGGGAGGAACACGCCAAAATACCAATTACCAATAACAACTGCTAATTCCATTCCCTGCAAGCACCTAAAATGCTCCAATTACTTTACTTTCAGAGAAAAAAGCCCCAACCCTGCAGCAGGCTTTTAAAGGTTTATCACAGATCCTGCAGAAGGGAATAAATAAATCTTTTTAAAAGGAAAAATGTCATTTTACTAATGCCCTCTTCAAAAAACAGCGACATTCAGCTTGGCAATCTTTACAAATCCTCCCCCATGTTTTCAAAAGACAGCCAGAGCATCGGGATCCGTTCAACAAATGGCAGCATGAGTCAGTGGGCCTGGGAGCTGTGGGCAGGAAGAAGTAGATGACGTCCACAGAGCCACAAAAGTCTTTAAAATTATTCATGTCATAGCATGGAGCCAGAAAAGTGACTTATGGTTTAGACACGTATGGGTATTTCTGTTCCCGTGCCCAGCGACAGGCCAGCACGTATGGCCCTGGTACAGCACACGTGTCCCAGCCCAAACCGACCTCCTGCTCTCCTCCCCGGATAACCAGTTGAGCCAGCGTGAAATGTTACGCCAAAACCAGCGCTAGGGCTCACACCGGGAGGTACAGTTCCAACCCTACCCTCCACAGTTGCTCAAAACTGCTTTCGGAAAGTAGAACAGCGCTGTTGTGTTAACCTGGGAGCTCTGCAAAACTCCAGACACAGATCACCACTGGGGAAAGAACAGAGGGAAAGCAGCAGGTAATGCTTGCAGGTGTCAAAACTGACAAACCTTTATTCACACTAAAATGCCTCATGCTGGCATGGTTAGTCAGAAAAGAGTTCAGCTTTTGTTCCTGTCAAACCACGTCACTGTACCTTGAATGAGGTATCTCAAAGAGGGAGCCCGAAAAAGAAAAAAATGAAGGAATAAAATTTGTGAGCGTGCCTAGCACACTCTAGAATAGCCTTGCTTCTCCAAACACAGCCCCAAGCCAGCAGAACTCCTCAGCCAGAAGCAGCACTGATCTTGGGAGGACATCCCTAAATACTGACCACCCATAACTCCCTGACCACCGTGCAGCCACCACTCCAGACCAGCTCTGTCTTCTGCTGGGAGTATCACCAGAACTGCCTCTTACAGGCTACTGCAGACCCTTCTGAATGACATAAAATTTATTTTAAAGTTACTGCACATTGAAAAGGTCCAGAGACTTCTCCCTCCTTACAAGAAAACTTTTTACGTCTCTTAAAAAAGACAACTCAGATGCACATTCCTGCAATTCTCCCCAAATTATTCCAGCAGGCTGCTCTCCACTCAATGAGAAAGAAAGTAACCTGTACCACCAAAGAGCATTGTGCATGGCTTTTTGGTTTGGTTGTGAATTTTTATCTTTCTTTTTAAACCAAGTCTAACAATCTCATTCATGTATTATTATATAAAGTCTCCAGGTAGAAGGGATTTTCCATCTTTTCAACTGATGAAAGCCCTTGGGACGTGGGTTAGTGGGTTGGGTGGTGCTGGGTTGACGGTTGGACTTGATGATCTTTGAGGTCTTTTCCAACCTTAACGATTCTATGATTCTATAAGATTAACGGTTGATCAGAGCAAGATTTTGTTGGTTTAGTGTGGAGTCAATACCAATCTCTCAGCTGAACAATTCATTTTTGAAACTGGTTCTTACCACTCCAATTAAGTCTCCTCGTCCATATTCAGCCGTCAAGTGCTTTTTTCCATCATCCATCTGTATGACAGAGCGAAGGCGACCATTCAACACAATGTACGTGCAGTCTGACTTGTCCCCCTGCCTGCAGAAAGAATAATCGATAGCGAGGATGAGTGAAGCACCTCTGCTCAGCAAACACATCTGGAGTCCTTCCACAAGCCGATCACCTTTCCCCGCCTGGTTTAGAGGACATAGGAAAATGTTTACTCAACAGTTAAACATAACAAGCAAACAAGAAAAAATCAAACATCTGCTAAAAGGTGACTTGGAAATACATTTAATGTTTAAATGCGCCTGCTTTGAACAAGTGGTTAGTGGTAGGTCTGGAAGCAGATGCCCAGGGTATGAGTGGCCCCTGCGGGCTCATTGCTGGTCACAGCAGAAGCTTGTCGCAGCAAGGTCAAGACAGATGCGCAGAGAAATTCTGCGGGTCAAAGAAGGAAACCCCGGAGAGGCTCAGGATTTGGATCTCTTTCGGTGTACCCATCGTAGCCTATCAGGAAGCTTTTGCCATATTCAGTCTGCATGATGACGAGTGCCATTTGCTGTGCAGGTTCCAGCGTAACACAGCACACAAAGTGCAATACTTCTGGCAGTGCAGTTAAAACTAACAGAAGGAATTCTGAAAGATTTTAATGATACTGACAGCTAGGACTGCTTTGATACACAAAGTAATCCAAAACTTCCATTAGCGTTAGTGCTGCTGGTATAGTTAAAAACAATAAAATTACAATTATATAGTGCATATACCAAATCAGACCTTTATTCCGCCACCACTGCAGCAACCATGTAATAACTCAAACGCATCCTAGTACAAAATCCATAAAATTAAGTTTTCCCAAGGATAACTTGCCCCTTGAACATAAAGTGCAGTGCCTATTTTCAATTTACTGTAGAACAAGCCTAACTGAATTACCTTTGAGTTTTGTTGTTTGTTTTACAAAGGCTGAAAAACTCTGAGCAACAGACGCTCATGCCCTTAACAATGCAGAAACTACCACCAGAACATACAACTGTCTATGACTTAATCGATTATGTCACTTTAAAACCTTGCTGAGACAACATGAAGGTTGAGGAACAGTATGACAGAATTTTAATAACACCTGGACACAAGAGACTGCAGCAATGTTGAAGGATATTGCACAAAGAAAATAATCTCAATATAGGCAAACAGATACAGCTGACGAAATGGTTGAGATTTAATCCAATGAGTTTCTTATTCTACGTGTCACCAAGGGAACATAGGTTCTTAACTATGAAAATGTAAATATTCAACAGACAACATATAATTTTGTCCATATCTCACCTGTAAACAGCTCGTCCAGCCTCAACCTCCATCCAGTCCAGGGCAAAGTCAATCTGCCTGACAAACGGGGACATCCTCTTCACAACCGTGTGGGCCACACCGAGAACCACGCTCGGCTGCTCCCGCATTATCCTAGAAGGCAGGGGCGGGGAAAAGAAAAAAAAAAAAAAAAAGTGTTATTGAAGGTGGGGAAAAAAAAAAGAAGAGTGTTATTGAAGTACCTCCGCGAGGTCGGAATAGGTACGCACAGGCACAACTACCTCCGTGAGGTCGGAATAGGTACGCACAGGCACAACATCCCCAATGTAACTGGGCAGTTATTTGGGCACTAAGGCAGAAGTCTGTGTGTCCCCACCTACGCACTCCACTGTCGCCACAACCACACTACACCGGTGATCACTTGACAAAGTACGGGGCTGGCCAGCCTGCCAACCTAGCCCAAATTAAAGCTCACTCAAAGCTGACATTATCCTAGGACGATGCTAGTAGAACGCTATGGCTGGTCCAGCTGCCTGGCCCAGTTCCCTTCTCTAAGTGAGCAGCGGGATGGCTGGGAACCACGCTAGCTCCCAACCTCCCCTCCACCCAGGTCTCCTAGGACTCAGAAAAATGTTCCTACTGTCCAGAAGTTCCTACTGTCCTTCCTGCTGTTCTGCACCTCTCAGTCTCTCACACGTGCACATGTGTCCACAGTTTCCCCTAGATTTAATTTCAGGTCAGAACCTTATTATACATGAAGCCTGATGCTCTCCGAAATGAGCTGCTCTCCGTTTCAAATGTTCCCTTTTCCCTGTTGCAAAGACCACAAAGAACTGAAACATCTCCAAATAAAGTTTCTGATCTTGACAGTGAACGTTTTGAGTGATTCTGAAGTCTTGGCTAGTAAGGATACCATGTAATTCAATACTTTTCCCAAATGGAAAAACTTAGAGAATGTTCTGCCAGTGACAACCGCAAACTCGACGCTGACTGCGAGACCCGAGGGAAATCACTCTCACAGGCACCTGAGAACTGCTCATGAATGTCTTGTTTCTCATTCTTTTTACCCTAAAGATCACTGCATCCTATTATCTTGTGAGTAAGCACTCAAGCTCTCCCTGAAGCACCACTCCACAGGAGTGACCCATCTCGGGACGCGTACCTGCCAGGACATCTTCTCTGTTCCTGCGCAGTGCCAAGAGCAATTGATGGCTGACGACTAAACAATAGTTATTTCACAAGAGGCAGCACAATTCAGAAGGAAGTGGGTAAGTGTACACAGAGCCCGTACGTGAAGCGCAGGCAGAATGAGATGAGGGAGGTGTGTTAAAGTCACATGTGGGCAGAAACAGAGAAAAGAAAACGAGAAATACTTTGTATGTTTCCTGCATCAATGTTCCCTTTACAATGAAGATCCCAGAGTGCCATAAGACAGTCTACTCAGGAGACCCTGTGTACGTGGGAACTCTCACTAAACACAAATCATGTGAGCTTCGTATCTAACCCTGCACCCTAAAAACAGGGAGGAGGAGAGAAAGGCGTGGGAAGATCAGTGTCAGTCTTTGTTCCCCAACAGAAATACAGCTCCTTGCAGACCTGTAACCTCGCAGAAATGAGAGGAAGCCCCAGCAGAGATCCATAATCCCAGAACGTGGTAACAAAAGCAAGCGGAACAGGAGCCTGGATGAAGCACAGAAACTGCCCTAAAGTTTCTAAAACATCAGCTCTCATTCATTAGTCCTACAGATGCAGCAAGAGACGCGGAGCTAACAGTGATGGTGGGCCAAGCGCAGCACACGGCGCCCCGTGGGAGCTTTCATGTTTCTCTGCTCTCTGCACCCAGTGCCTCAAACTACTACTGTTCACAATAGAGAAGTTTATAATTTCTTCAGCTAAGATCCCTGAATTTGAAACAGAGGAGATACGTAGGCATGTACCCCTTTATCCCTGTTCACCACACTCGTACCCCTGCACTCGTACGTGCTATGCGGGAGATTAACCCGGACACCGACCCTTGCATTCAGCACTGTTTCAAACCCAGCCCCCAACACAGGATTACAAAAGAGCAGGACAGCTTCTCTCTCCTGCCCCTCTTCCCTTGCCCTGAGGTTTCCATCTCCCCATCTCTGACCCAAGATGCCTACAGACCACCCTGGTCCCGATAAGCTGTTGCTGCATGTGAAATCATCCCAACTCACCACCCTAACGAACCTGTAACAAAGCCCAGAGGAGCTGGAAGAGGCACCCCAGGACAAGCACTAACAAGCAGACAACCCAAATCCCTCAACACGTGCAAAGCACGCAGCCCTATCCCCCTTCTCGGCTGATGTGAAAGTTAAATAACTCCCCTGAAGACTCCTGAATGGTTTAGCTCATGGGTTTTACTCCACTTGCTTATTTAGCCCTCAAAGTCTCCTCCCACACAGGCTGTCTGCTGCGATCAATAAAAGCCATTTACTGCTCTTCCTCCCTTAAGACGTGTATCTCAGTGCATTCCAGATGTGAACCACTAACAGGCTGCTTGTATTTCCATCTGGAGCTCTCTCTTACTTCACTCGGTGCTGTACAGCTTCTACAAGAGCATTAACATAGAAGACAAAAGCCCGCCCTTATGCACAAAAAGAGAAAAGCAGATTTTTTTCTACATTATCAGCCAGGTTTGCTTCCTCTCACTTGGGAATTTTCATCTTTGCTCTTCTGCTCTGCACATCCCTGACACAGGGAAAATTAAAATCCAAAGCTCTGTACTACAGAAACCTGTTCCTGAAGGGATCCTCAGGTTTCTTTATTAGAAAGCTCATGAAATAGAGCGATGAGAAGGCTGAACTCGTGTCTGTGGGAGCCTGGGACTCGTGCAGATATTCTTGTGGATGTGGATGCACGGTGACACTCAGCTTGGCTGGCAATGCAAAACAAAAATCAAAGCATTGCTGTTTAATCTGGCAAGCACCCATGATTAAGACTCCAAACTGTGAAATTTCCTGCAGTAGAAAATGTGAGTCCCCGGTACTGCAGAACCTGAACATATTCCCTCAAGAGAGGCTGGTGACAACTCGATTACCCCGTTCGCCAGGAGACACCAACAGCTGCAGCGTAGGCACTGCACACTCAGTCCATCAGCTCAGCAGAACAGCACAGGATGCAATCAGCTTGTGTCACCCCTGCACATTTGCAGATAGTTATTTAGTCATGGCAGTACCATGTAACAGGCTCTTGCTCCAAAGTTTCAGCAAAAAGGATTTAATCTCTTGTCCAACATCCAACGTGCAATTCCGAACCCCAGGCACTTCCATTACTGTGCTCTTTGCCTAACAGCAACTATTGACCACATTCCTTCTGCTTCACCCGCTTGTTATTGAGAAAAACACAAACAATGTTCCAGGGCAGCTCAAAGAAAAAAAAAATAAGATATTTGACGAGAAAGAAAGAAAGGAATTTTGGAGAATAATGGAAGTTCTTATCTTACTGACCAGAAGAAACGTGACAAGAGCCAAAAAAAAAAAAAAATTCCCCATGAGATTCTGAGTGAAGGAGAATGCCTAACATTGTAGGACTGTGAGTACAGAATCTGGCAAAAAAAGTGGAAAACAAAACTTCTGATTTTATCAACAGGTTTTTCTTTTTCATAGAGTTAAAAGCAAAAATGACCAAACTTGAAGAAACCTCACGCTTTTCAAAAACTTTCTACAATGACACTTTAAATTACAGGAACAAGAGTTAGAAGTGACATAAAGCTTGGGTCTCAGGAGAAATTGTGCAAATGGAACGCTGAAAGATCACAGAACATAAAATACAGAGAACTGGCAATGGAATAGTTAAAGGAGAAAAAGAAAGATTTCAAGAAAGGTCAGGTCACTCACTGGGAAGGGGTTAATGGAAGCAAAAAGGTAAGTTGGAATAAACAAGAGAGAACCTGACCCTTGAGAGAGAAGAGAAAACTCAGGAAAACGAGCGAGTTAATCCAGGACTGAATAAAAAGAAAAATAAAATTAAAAAAAAAAGAGGAAAAGGTCAACCTGAGTGGTTGGCCGAGACAACATAATGAAAGAAACAAGTAGAAAAACAACTAGAAGTAGAAAAACAGCAGAAGAAGAAAGAAGGAAAAAGAGGAGCTTAGAAAGAAAGATACCGCATGGAACGGCACAAGTGGGGAGCATCTCTCTGAAATTCTAGAAGTAGAAAAACAGCAGAAGAAGAAAGAAGGAAAAAGCAGGAGCTTAGAGGAAAGATACTGCATGGAACAGCACAAGTGGGGAGCATCTCTCTGAAATTAGGTCAAAGAGTTGACATCCACCGCACAGACTTGGAAAAACACAGCTAATGAGGCAAGCACGCTGCTGAGAACAGCGTGTTCGCTTTATAGTGGTACAGCCTTTTGCTGAGGTGAAAAAACAAACACCACAGAAAAAAATTTGGTGGTAGACTATTAGGAATACAAATAATTAGAAATATTTAGAAAGTAAGAAGTACACAGAAACACACAACAGTGCCCCAAGAACACACACACGTAGCACAGGATTGATTCAAACAGAAGCTGAAAAAGGAGGTTAGGAAAGGAAATAGAGGTATTTGACACAGATTGTGTCTGTGAACTAATAGTAAGTCTTAACAATAGGATCATGGAATGAATCAAGGGCACTAATCAGGAATATTGAACAACAAGGCCAAGCACAGCCATCACACCGGGTTTGGCTGTGTGTTTTTTAATTGAGAAATACCTACATCCCCCTTTAAGCATTAAGTCACAAGTCACGTCCTCGTTCCAAGCTCCAGAAGGGAACCTGCCTTGCACGGGGGCACTCTTCTCTGACCTACTCTATTAGTGAGCACTGAAAACCGACAGTTACACCAACACCAACCATCCGCAGCACACCCAACAGCCTGGGCTGTGGGAATATTGGACAACAAGGCCAAGCACAGCCATCACACTCTTCTCTGACCTACTCTATTAGTGAGCACTGAAAACCGACAGTTACACCAACACCAACCATCCGCAGCACACCCAACAGCCTGGGCTGTGTTTGGAAACAGAACTGGGGTGGTTCTGCAGCCAAAGGGATAACGAATCTAAGAGAAAGGGCCTGGCAAGCACTTCACCCAGCAAAGCACAGGCTCTGGCCAGACTTTCGTATTTGGATTATGTAGTATATGAGTCTTGGGTCACAAATCACACCCCACTGGGCTTAGCGCTCTATAAACCTGGAACAAAGGAGATATCACCGTTCAGTATTAGCATGATCCCTGCATTATCTCTTGCTGGAGATAAAGCCAGCTGATAGATGGGAAAGAACTCATCTAGGTGCTTAAAACTCCCACGTAAGCTCTCTGGTTTGCTATGGGATGTACTGTAGCAGTACTACGCCACACAGATATCCACCACTCCCATTTGTTCAAACGGGCCATAAAAAAAAAATTTAAAAAATCAATATACACATTTTCATGGCAGAACTCACTCATAGAAATGAGACTTGGAAATGGACAGGAAGCTGCAGTCTCGATTGGCCTTGATGGTGAAAATCAGGGGTTCCCCCGTCAGGACAGCGAGCTGGCCCACGAGCTCCCCGGGATGGGTGATGAACAGACAGGTGTCCTCCTCCGAGTCGATCTTCCGTTGGTACACATGAAGCATCCCCGAAACCACAAAGCAAACATTAACATCCTGGAGAAAATGGAAAAAGAGCTCAATAAAATCCCCAAAGGTTTTAAAAGCAATTATCACAGTGACAGTACTATCATGACCGATCTGTTTTCCAGAAAGCTCCCTATAGTTTCGGAACAATTAGGTGATAAAATAAGACACAATAGTGAATTATTAAAAGCAGGTTATGAATATTTAAAACTAAGCGGCCACAATATTGAAAAATGTGTTTCTCTTTGAACGGTTATGAAAAATGAAGGCGGCATCTGTAAGATCCGAAGCAATAACAACAGAATTGCAAAGGGAGCTAATGGGGTAATCACAGCAGCACGACGAGGACGCGGCCGTTCAGCAGAGCAGAATGCAGCAGCGCCGTCACCGGAGCTGCCCCTCAGCTGCTTTGCATTAGCTCGTCTGTTTATACAACATTATTATAAATTAATCTCATTATATCCTAAATACACTGTGCTATAAACAAACAACACTGGGTTTCTATTGCTGGGGAGGGGAGGGGGTGGAGAGAACGCTTTCCTGCAGCTGAGTGCCATCACTGAAAGCCGCAGCCAGCGCGGCATGAAAAAGGGCTGCCCGGCCTCCAGACCGCCTCAGGAAGGACGGAGGTGTACACTCCAGACCTTCTCGTGAAGGTACATAAGAGCTGAAAACAGGCAGGTGCCAGACTCCCACTCTGCTGCTCCGTGTGCAGGGCGAGGCTGGGAGCTGGGACTGTTCCACCTCCAGAGGAAAGGGTTTGGAAGGGGTCAGGGGAGGATTTTTTATTTATCATCAGTGTGTATAAACAGCTATGGCGGGGGGCAAAGAGGGAGCCAGACTTAAGCTCTCTCTGCTCTCGGATGATGCTCACCCACCTGATCTCCTTGTCTCGACAGCACAGTCCCAGCAGTAACCTGATGCAGCGTCACTTTGCCGTTCAACAACGAAGGATCCTGGAGAAACAAGGGATGGAGGGTACAATTTACTCGTCTGTGCACAAGTAGAGACCCAAGAATGTGAGGAAGCATTCGAAACAAAGCAAATAAGAATAATAATTACTAGAGATGGTAAGTACTTGAATCTCCTTAAAAAATGGTGCATGATTTTTGTATTTCTCTACCCAACAAACATTTCTTCCAGAAGAAGAGTTTAATTTGTTTCAATTGATCAGACTTAGATTCTTAAGGATTTTATTTTTGTCAGTTTTGCCCCCAGACTCTTTTAAGGGTCTATAACAAAAAGAGACCTATATCAGCTGGCATGAAAATCATGAAAAATGAAGTTATTTTCAAAGGAAAGAAAAACTGGAGGAGACTATCTACATCAGGGAGGAACTGGACGTGATCTAACACTTGCTTTATCTCAGCCCTTCCCTGGGCACGCAGTTCAGCCCCGCTGTGCATACAGCAGATTTTCATACACGCTGGACACCGAAAGCTTCCCCAAAGCCATGAATGCTCGTCTGCATGCACACATGGATTGCACGGGAGAGGGGGAAATTTCCCTCCCGCCTGCAGAGCAGACAGGAGGGAGGGTCTCTCCAGAAGCCGGGGTTTGGAGTCAGCCCCAAACCCTGGCACTGGCAAGGAGACGATGTGGTTAAGTGCACCAGCTCATCAGAAGATTCCTTCCCAGTTCCAGAGCTGGTCACCACCATAATCCTGAGCCCAGACCACAGTTAACAGCCATGGAGAGAATTTTCTTTCCTCTCAAAGAACTGCCCACGCAGTTTGGTGTCCCACAGTCAGTATCACACCCTCTTGTTTCAGGTCACCTTTGCTTCAGCAAAAAACTTTCACCCGAACCAGCAAATCTTCAAAAGCTCAACATTTTATCATCATCATCATCCAAATGGGCAGGGGCAAAAGCATAGGTTCAATTCCGTGATTCTTGCTTTATGCTAAAGAGTGACAGTCCTGGCATCCTGCAGCTGAACCTGTGCAAGGCAAAGCCAGACCCTGCTGCGTCCAGCACTTCGCCGCAGAGGAAGAATCACTAAGAGCAGCAGAGCTGCCTGCACAGTGAGATACAATTCAGCACCAGCAGCGCAGCAGAATCTGCCCACAGTCATTAACCTTATTGCAGCAGAAAAACAACATAGCAGAGATGTAAACATTTTACCATTGTAATCATTATGCCCAGATTTTATCTTTTCATTTTCAGATGAAAAAATAGAGCAAGTGAAATAATCAGAATTATTCTTTACACCTACAGCTGATAAAAAGAACAGATTTTCATCAAAAATAGTTTAATTGAAACCAGTCTGTTTCAAGGGAAGTTATCCAATGCAAAGGACCTGATGAGCACCTGTCAAAATATTTCAGTTCAGTAATATCAACTTCACTAATTTCTGTGATGGTTTTTTCTATACTTATACATTTATGGCAATACAGTATTACCTATAAAGTTCTAACTATGAAAGCATCCATAGTAAGGGAATACAATCTCCCTAACGAGCTCTACTTATCAACGGCTTTTTATGGCTGCGTTAGCTCTAACAAAAATTATTGCCAAGATTTTCTTCATGCTTAAGACTGCTTAAGTGTTGGAACAGACTGCACACAAAGCTGTGAAGTCCCCATCATTGGAGATCTGTAACAACAGCTTACACAAAAACCTGCCAGAAATGACTTAGCAACATTTGATTCTGCCTTGGGCACGCGAAGAGACCGAATGACCCCGAAGCAGTCCTTGAAATCCCACCTTTCCCTGCTCTTACTACCCTGATCAAGCAACGAAGGAGTTGAGAAACAAGATCACAGCCAAATCCATCCTGTCCAGTATCTTCTCTCTTGAACGGGCAAGCCCAGCAAACCCAAATTCAGCACTGCAGTCACAGGGTTGGAGCTAGGTAACTGCTCTGACCCCTCCAGCCTCCTCCAGCCACGAGCTTTTAGGAACAGAAGCTGCTAGCACAACAAAATCCATTTCACAGCAGGTTTCTTTCTGTTATGATAATAGATAATAAATTAGCAGAAGTTTATGATGCAGAAATGAAAGCACAAACCACTTATAAACAATAAACAAAAGCTGTAATTGACTGGTACAGACAAATAATTTTTCTGTTGAGGGAGGCGACTCAGTTCCCTTATAACTCACGCAGAAGACATGCCCCGCAGCATCCTTTAACTCTCATACTGTGACCGCAGACAAAGCTTAAAACATGTAAAAGTTGTATGAGATTGAAAACCATGTATGAGAGAGACCCAAGGAATTCAAGCTATTTAAAACAAAAGAAAAAAAAAGAAATCTTAATTCTGAAGCCAGATACTTAAGGGTCATTTGAAAAAATACTGCCTCTCTCCTAGAGTAAATGATCCTCTCCTCTCTCTTACACTGTCATGAAAAAAAAAAACCCAACCAAACAACAAAAAAACCCAACACACCACCATCTGTCATGAAAACATCTTGATTTGGTTCACATTGATTGGCTGCTCTGAAAAATGACATTTTAAAATGCCTCCAGCCAGTTAAGAAATAAAAGATCCAAGCTAATATTTTAAGAGAAGAGCTTACAGAATTAATTTTCTCCCTTGATATAAGTGGTATTGAACACATATTTTAAACACAATAAGATTCTCCTTTCATTGCCTTTAGGAGAATCCATTTTTTTCCATGCAGGACAGCAAAAGTTAACACTGACCTTTAAATGAGATTTCTAGCATTTGGCTACATTCCATCACCTCTTATTCGCTTGGGAAAATGCGAGTTGCAATAATATCAAAACTGGAAAAGCCTCCCTTATTTCATTATTATTTAGATCTTCCTATTAAAAACACTATCAGATGCTACATTTTAAGAATGCTGTTCCAATTTAACTTCAAACCTAATCTGTTTGCTTGTTAATAACTGAGAAATGGGATTCCAAAGGGAAAAAAAAAAAAAAAAAAAAGAACAAGTGCTGTAATCAGTAGCTTCAGTCATCTTGACATTTTCACTCGTGATCTAGTAGGACTGGAAAGGAAGACACCAGTTGGATATGGGGGCCAAACTTTGCCACAAGCGGAGTCTGAGGCCAGTCCTATGAGAACAGAAGGCTGAGCAGAACAGGTGAAAGCACCTAGTCCCGCTTTACTCCACCTGTAACAAGAATTTCTTCTAAAATTGTCTGTAGCCTTTCATGAGGACAAACGCCTGAAAAAGGGAAAATTAACAAGAAAGTCAAGTCTCCTGCAGGCTAACAGACAGTACCGCACCCCTTGGTGGAACGTGTATCTCCAGCCGCACTACTGACAGCCAGAGGATCACGACCAAGATGTTGAAGTGGCAAGGGGAATTATTTGGAAATGAGCAGAGAATGTTCAAATCCAAAAGGAAAATCTTTTAAGCTCTAGCAAGTGTCGCCTGGGGAGAGCTCTCACTGCGAGGGCACCAGGCATTTAACTTGGATTGGGCACGGCACAGTCAGCTGTGGAACGCGCTCACAGCCGATGGCCAAACCCGGAGATTCAACTCCAAAAATCCAACAAGGCACTCGGATGCTACGCCAACAGGATTGGGAGATTCAGCCGTCACCTGAACGTCTTTAGAGAACTCCTTCACAGTCTGTGAGAGCACAAACTTAGAAGGCAGCAGAAACTGCCCGTTTCCTTCTCAAAGGGATAAATCCGTACACAGTGAGAACAGATCCGCGCAGTGCCTTTCAGTATGGTCTTTTCAAACGGCAGAATAATTCAGATTTATTCTCTAGTCTGAAGGATTGAAATAAAACATTGAGCTAGTCTGCGGTGCACTAGGGAGACAATTTACGCTTTAGTGCCTGGCAGAATGAGATGAAAAGCAAAAACAAAGCCATTTTTTTCCTGCAGTAACTTACATCAAGTTTCATCAAGGTTGAAAGGTCTTTCTTTGCTGCTTCGACGATGGCATCAATATGTTTGCTATTACACGAATCTTGTGCAGCACTATAATGGAAAACTGCTGAAGGAGTTTCTGTCACTGTCACAGTCTTCTTCAGTATCGACTGCAAAGAACAGAC
The DNA here is from genome assembly GCF_000699245.1 of Pterocles gutturalis. Taxonomy (NCBI): domain Eukaryota; kingdom Metazoa; phylum Chordata; class Aves; order Pterocliformes; family Pteroclidae; genus Pterocles; species Pterocles gutturalis. The sequence continues at coordinate 18,169 of NW_010100995.1, forward strand.
ACACAAGTATCGGTTTAAATGCCAGAATTGGCACCTACCCAGCAAAAACTTGCCGTATCATCTGCGTTCTCTATCCACCACAACTGGTGGCCTGAAAAAAAAGCCACGTTTCCAAAAGCAACAGCTTGCTAACTCCATTACTCTTGGATTTTTATGCAAAGCTTGACACTCAAGTCAAACAAAGTTACTCATCGCAGCTTGCAAAAGGGAAGAACAAGAGACTTTTCAGAAACTGGGCGGCTGCCAGCTTCATAGAACTAAAACTTGATCAACACCATATACAGAGAGAGGAAAAGATAAAACGTCCACCAAGGTCACACTGAGCCACAGCTTCTCTTCAGATTTTGGGGGGCTGTTTTATAACCCAAGAGCATCTGTGTGCTCTTACTTTCCAGGTCAGTATTTGTAAAAAGCAGACCACAGAAAGAAAAACAGTGGAGGGTGTCCCTGCCCATGGCAGG
>NW_010100996.1:0-5557 GCF_000699245.1 Pterocles gutturalis
GGGGAGGGTGCGCGAGGTGCCGTGCAAAGATGTGTGCGGGTTGTAAGCGTGCAGCGCCGTGCAGACCTCCGCTGTGCTCTGCGAGGGCGTGTGCAGCTCACCCAGCTCGTGTGGGGTGCCGCACAGTAAGTGTGCAAAGCTGTGCAAGCGTGTGCTGTGCCCTGCAAGCGTGTGCTGTGCCCTGCAAGCGTGTGTGCTGCCGCACAAGTAGGTGTGTGGTCTCTAAGGGTGTGTGTGCTGTGCCCTGCAAAGGTGCCTGTGCAATGTTGTGCGAGTGTGCGCCCCGTGCCATACAAGTAATGGTGTGGTCTGTAAGTGTGCAAAACTGTGCGAGCGTGTGCAGTGTGTGTGCAGCGCTCTGCAAGTGTGTGTGTGTGTGTGTCGAGTGTGTGAGTGGTGCCACGCAAATAAGCGTGCAGCCTGTAAGTGTGCAACACTGTGCAAGTGTGTGCTGTGCCGTGCAAGTGTGTGCGTGGTGCGATGTAAGTGCGCGGTCTCTAAGTGTGCAACACTGTGCAAGCGTGTGCTGTGTCCTGCAAGTATGTGTGTGTATTTGTAACGCCGTGCAAGTGTGCAGTGCCACACAAGTAATTGTGCGGTGTGTAAGTGTGCAAAGCTGTGCGAACACGTGCAGTGTGTGTGCAGCGCCCTGCAAGTGTGTGTGCGTATCAAGTGTGTGCGTGGTGCCATGCAAATAAGCGTGCAGCCTGTAAGTGTGCAACGCTGTGCAAGCGTGTGTGCATGTGCAGTGCTACGCGAGTGTGTGTGGCGCTGTGCAAATAACTGTGCAGTCTGCAAGTGTGCAATGCTCTGTGCGTGTGCAGTGCCCTGCAAGTGCATGGGCAGCTCTGCACCTGTGAGTGCTGGGTGTGTGCAGTCTACACTTGCACACTGTGTGTGCATTCTGTGCGCGTCGCCCTGCAGGCATGCGTTGCTGTGTGCATGTGTGCACTGTGGAAGCGTGCACACGCGTGCAAGCCCGGCTGGCGCAGGGTGGGAGCCACCCCAGCAGCGTGTGCTCAGGGGGCTCTGCTCTGCTCCTGCCACCCCACGGAGGTGCCTCCTACAAGAAACTTTTGCTCGTGCCTCGAGCATCCTGTGCTTTAGGGGGGCTTGCCTGCCTTCCAGTGCGTCATCCACCCTGCAAGCCCCAGCAGCCTGCCTGTTGTCCCCGGACAGGGATGCTGGGGTCAGGTCCCAGGACTGGCTGTGCTGCACAGACAGGGGGTTGTTTTGCAAGCAGGGGATGCTGTTTGAGGCTTGGTTTGCAGGCGCTGCTGGCAGGACGGTGTTCGGCAGGAGAGGTGGACGTGTGCAGGGGGTGTGTGCTGCAGCCGTGGACTTGGGGTGTGTGTTCGAGGCAGCAGATGCTGCAGGTGGTTCTTTGGGGATCCCTGGCTGAGCCGCATTGCATTGAAGCCCGTTACCGGCCCAGAGGTGTAAAGGGGTGAGGGATGCAAGAGCACGCGGGTGCATCCGTGCGGTGGCAGGGGGATGCTGCCCCCCAGCCTGCCTTTCCTGCCTGACACCACCCGAGATGTGCAATAATTAAGTTAGGGCTGTTAATTGACAGAGCGGCAGCTCGGGTAGAAGTCGGAGGTTGGATGCGTGTCGTGTTGACATCTGTGTCGAGATAACGAAATGTCCCTCTCCACTCGGGAAGGAGGACTCAGCCTCTGTTTCCTGGTGCCTAAATGCAGCAGCGGGATGCTTAGAGTTGCTTAAAACAAGCAAACAAACCCTGATACTAAGAACGTGCTCCTGGGGTGCTTTGTAGCTCTGAATATTTGCATCTCGTCCTGGCTCTTGCTCCCGTGCAGCAGCGTCGGTGCCACACCCTGTACAGGTGCCCTCATCCAACATCTCTGGTAGCACCTTTTCTCTCCTTTTCTCCTTTTTCTCTCTTTTCTCCTTTCCTCCCACCCTTCCTATGTGCTCCCTACAGCAAGCTTTGTCCCCACGGCCACCAGCAGCGTGAGGATGCAGTTGCCCACGGTGCTTGTGCCACGGACCCGCAGCCTCGCTGAGCACCGGTCCTCCCAGCTGGGGATCGTTTTGCTGGCAAAGATGCCAGCTTTCCATAGATATATATGTATTTCCAAAATAACTTTGGTCGGGCCGTGGAAGAGAGCGTGCTTTTCCAGAATTAGCAGCGTCGCTACTTTTAATCAACTAAAAGCTGAGCAGCACAGTGCTGCGTGGAGTGATGGCAGCCGCTGCTCGCCTCTGCGCTTGCCATCCTAATTATGTTTTCGTTTTAATGAGAAGAAAACTATTTGCGAAGCAAAACATTTATTTCAGCCTGGTGGGGGTTGTTCAGAAGAGCTTGTATCTATGTTAAGGAGGTGGTTTAGACACTGCTTTTTTTTGTTTGTTTGTTTGTTTAAATGAGAGAAACATTTAAATGGGGCGAGGAGCTTTTCATTGTCTGCACGAAGGGAGCTGCCAGGTGTAGAGGTCAGGACGTGGGGAGGAATTTTCATCCTCCTTATTCTTCTTTTCAAGAGGTCTTGGAAGTTGCATCGCCTTCTGGTTGGGTGGGTGGGTGGATTTCTGATGCAGCTGCAACAGAAACAAATGCAAATAACTTTGCCTCCGAGGCTCTCAACCTTTGGCACCTGCTGTTGCTCTCCGTGCCCAAATTCATTCTGAAAACACCTGAGCTGTGCAGGCTGTCCTGAAGGGCTCCCTGGGAGGTGCTAAGGAGGTGCAGTGGTTTCCAGGAGGTGGGATGGGTTTTCGGGATGTGCTGAGGAGGTGGGATGGGTTTTCAGGTGGTGCTCAGGAGGTGGGATGGGTTTTCAGGAGGTGCTGAGGAGGTGGGATGGGTTTTCAGGTGGTGCTCAGGAGGTGGGATGGGTTTTCAGGTGGTGCTCAGGAGGTGGGATGGGTTTTCAGGTGGTGCTCAGGAGGTGGGATGGGTTTTCAGGTGGTGCTCAGGAGGTGGGATGGGTTTTCAGGAGGTGCTGAGGAGGTGGGATGGGTTTTCAGGAGGTGCTGAGGAGGTGGGATGGGTTTCTAGGAGATGCTAAGGAGGTGGGATGGGTTTCCAGCAGGTCCAGAGGTTTGCTGTCCCTGCAGAGGGTTGTGGACTTGGTAGTCCGTGGTGGGCCTTGAGGCACCCAGCACTATCACGGAGGGGTGTCCGCGGTGGTGGAGGGGTTCCCCAAGCAGAGGACTGAGCATCTCTTGTGTTGGTTGGGGACAGCAACTCTTGGAGGAGTTTTGTAGCTGAGCGCTGACTTCCATCGTGACCAGGTTTGAAGGAGGGGGATCAACCTGCTGGAAAATGTGTTTGTGCTTAGTAAGTGGAATATAGATATTGCAGTGGAGACAGTGAAATGTTCTGCTGGGCTTTGGGTCTGGTTTGCCCTTCCAAGCTGCTTGGTTGGGACATCCTGGAGGCGACAGGACAGAGGCAAATGTCAGGTTTTTCCGGTGGCTTCGGTGGCATCGTGCACATGTCGCTGTGGATGCCAGATGGATGGCTCGCTCCTGGTGTCGCGGCGGTGCCCCAGGCACGCTGCCATGCCGGTGGGTTGGTTGCAGGGGGATTTTCTGTAGGTTTGCAAGGGCCAGTGTGGGGTGGGCACTGGTGGCTGCAGCACGGTGTTTATCGAGAGCGATGTGTGGCTGCAAAGCTGGGGTGCCCCACCATGGTACAGGAGACATCTCTGCTGTCAGCACCAGCCCATGGACCCAGCCACGCTGCTCCCTCAAATTTTGCAAAATGAAGTTTGCACTTCAAAAGCACAAAACAAGTCCCCCATGGTTTCGTGTATGACCTGACCTGCAGCATTGGAGTGTGCTTCAGCTCCCTGTGCAAAAGGAGGATGCTTCGCTTTTGCTGGGGGGGGGTGGTGCTTTGCTTTTGCTGGGAGGGAGGATGCTTCGCTTTTGCTCACTTGCTGCAACCACAGCGTGAGCAATCCCGGCACTACCCCCGCCACGGGGCCAGCCCTCGGGCACAGGGCTGCCATTGTTTGAGAGCGTCGCAAGCACCGTGCCAGCCTTGGCCGGGGCAGGGAGCACGCGGATGTCTTGGAGCTGGCATGGGGAAAAGCCCACCAGGGATGTGACTTGGAAGCAAAGCGGGAGGGTTGCTTCTCACAGAGTTGATGGGTCTGACTTCTCTCCCTGGAGGAGCTGAAGGGTTGGTACCGGGATGCAAGGGCAACCTTGCTGCTTTGTTATGAAGCTGCTGGGTTTATTAAATTCAAAAATGCGAATTGCAGCCTGAGCTCCCTTTGTGTGGTCATAAATAATGTTTATTTTTTTTTTTAACAATAAAAGGGAGAAAGCACTTGCAGGACCTGTAAGGTCGGCTGATGGGAGCAGGTCCTCCAGTGGGCACGTGCGTGTCCGGACAAGCCGTGAGCGCGGAGCCTGGGCTTTCTGAACGAGGCGGAGAGACTGGCTCCCAGCAGCTCCGATGGTCGCATCTGGTTTTTGTTTAATGCTCAAGCAACGTCCTGGTTCCAGTAACACCGCAACTCTCCCCAGAGCCACACTGAGGGGTTGTTTTGGACGATACCTGTAGCATCCATCCCCTCCCGTGGTCCTCATCGCAACCTGGGGTCCTTCATTTCTCCCAGCGGTCCTTGGAGCGGAATGATTTCCGTGGATTTCTGCTCCCGTGGGCTGGTAAAGAAAAGTGTGGTGGTACGGAGAGGGGTCTGCAGGTCCGGCAGGCAGCCACGCTCCCCCATGCATGTTGTTGATGGTGTTTCCAGGATAAAGTCGGTTTTTGATGGGTCAAAGAGCTGACTGTAAATCTTCCAATTCGCTTCCATCCTGTCCTTGGATTGGCGTTTTTTTTCCTCTGCTGGGAAGGCCGATGTTTTGGGTGGGTTGCATCTTGATGATGTCGCCAATGTCCCACAAGCAGCATCTGCTGTCTTTAATCCCATTTTTTGGTGGAAACCTAGCACTGTCTATGGGTTGGCCAGCCTGCTGCTCCTCCATTACAAATCCCTTGGCCATTTCCCCCCCACCACCCACGTGAAATATTTCTATTTTTAACCTGCTGATTTCATTTGGACTTGTGCAAGGGTTTATTTTCGGTGCCTAGAGATAGTTGTTCCCAGCTGCCGTATCACCAGGCTGCTGGGGACCGTAATGCTCTCCTGACCGATAAAAGAAAACAAATTGCAAGTCCTGGGGCTAAATGTTTCTGCGTGCTCCCACGTGAAGAGGTGTTCCTGCTCTGCCTGGGTGAGATGTTGCTTCAGACCCATCAGCACAAGGCGATGCCCATTGCATCCCTGCTCCTCTTCGCCGGCGACGGCTGGGCTGATGCACGCTGTCTGCCTGCGCGGGTGATGGATGGGAGAGCAACTTCGTAGCCTCAAACCCGTATATATTAAAGTACAAAGGCTGAAGGTGGCTGAGTCACCTATTTTTTTTGTTGTTGTTGTTGCTTTGTTTAATCTCTCCTGTATTTCATTATCCAGGTGCTCTTGTGCAAATCGGACAGATGGTAATGCACGTCTGGTTTGCAGCCCTGCTAAATGATAGGGGGAAAGCTGCAATAATAATAATAATAAAATAATAAAAA
>NW_010100997.1:0-270 GCF_000699245.1 Pterocles gutturalis
GAACGGGGGGCCACCCCCTTGCCACAGGCTCTGGGGACATGGCCCATGACGCTCCAGCCCCTCCAAAAAGCCCAACAGCTGGAGAGGGTGGGATTTCAAGCAATTTGGTTTTGCTGGGCCCCAAAAGGTGCCAGGTTCTTCACAAATCCCCCACGCCAAGGCAGGGTTTGTCCCCCACTCACTCCAAGAGGTTTTGCAGCAGGAGGGAGATGGGGTGCTGGGGAAGACAGGCTTGAAACCCCGCAGTAAATCACAGCGCAATAACTGGCA
>NW_010100997.1:446-696 GCF_000699245.1 Pterocles gutturalis
TGACTAGTGTTCTCTGTCTGTTTCCCCAACCCAGCCACGGCCCCCGTACCCATCCGCCAGGCGTGGGCAGCGGGAGACACGCGTGCCGCTGCGCCGCACAAGCTGAGTCAGGAAATAAGCTCTCATCTATCAAAGTTAAAAATAGACGTTATCTGTGCCATTAACATGCCTGGCCCCTGACTCTCCGGCCGAGCTGGCTCCTCTCTCGCCGCCCACCCTCACACCAAGGCCATTGCTCTCCCAGCCGAAA
>NW_010100997.1:885-4602 GCF_000699245.1 Pterocles gutturalis
TGGACATCGCTCTCGCCCCCCGAATGCTCACAAAGGCTGCACGGTCACCCAGCAAGGGAGAAAACAGGGGTGCTGGGTGGTGCAGAAAATAAGACACTTGTGCCATAGGGATGGGGGGCTTCCAGGGGGATCTCAGCCTGGGAGAGCAGCCGAGGACATCGAAGAGCACTGGGATGATGGAGAGATGGATGCTCAGACCTAGTCTCCATGTCCAGAGCATCTCCAGGGCTATGCCTGCATGTGATGAGCAAGGAGGACAGCCGAAATAGCTCAGGGAAGCTAAACTCAAGGAGCAATGAACTGTGATGCTGCCATAAATTTACCCAGAAAAAGGAGAGCACACATCCGTCCCTGCGCACCTCTGGTTTCACTTCACTGTGGCCAGGAGGGAGGGAGGGCAGGGAAGGAGCCGGACTGCCGGCAGGAGGAGCACGGCGGCCAAGGTCAGCGCTTGCGGTGCTTTTATGAGACCATGCATGAGGTCCTGAGGACCAGAAAGTGCTGATGGAGGCAAGAATCAGCCTCCATGCAGGGGCACAGAATGGCTCTGTGGGTGCAAGCGGCACCGTGCCCAGCAGATCTGTCTCCCAGGCTCAGCACCTTTGTATCTGCTTGCCTGGGAGAGAAAAGCAAAGGCAGAAGTGGGCCTGAGGAGCCATCAGCCAGGAGCAACAGCCTGTCCCATGGAAAGCCACGGAGCAGATGAGCCATTTCTCTCCCAAAATGGCTAGTGCAGGGGAAAAAAAAAAAAAAAAAAAAGACATTTGTATTTCTGCCAGCCGACGAAATGAGACGCTACTTGTAGCCAGTGAAACTCTGCAGATTTTGCTAATAAAGGATTGCTCCATCCAGCTTCCAGCTGGATTCCAGCCCCAGCCGCGACACGGACGCCGGCAGCATCAGCCGCCGCATCCCAGCTCTGGCGTCCCTAAGCAGGCCAGCCCCATGCCACACCGTGGGTTCAGGCTCTCTGCAAACTCAGGAGCTGCCCCATGGTGGGAACGCAGATTTCAGGTTGAGGTTTGCTCCCACCCTCTTCATCCTCATGTTTACTGTGGGAACAGTGCTGCTGGGATGGCACCATGTCCCTTGGGAGACTCTAACACATCTGAGGAAATTTTCCCTTTCTATTCAGCTTAATTTCACCCATTAGAGCTTGTTTCAGCAGGGTCCCCAGGGGATACTGCTCCCCAGCATCCTCCTCTGACTCTTCCTCCGCTCCTCTCCTCCTTCCCATGCACACCGCTTGCCTTGGGGAAGCTGATCGTTGCTCCATCATGACCAACACTGGCCCAAGCAATCATATCCTTCATAAAACATGACCCTGCACCTCCCCATTTGATGGCGTGTACATTTTCCACATGGTCATGATATTCTTTGTAGAGCTTCAAAGGCACTGACCCTGTCTCACTGCACGCAGACAGACCCAGGCCACATCTGCGGGACAAGCGCTTGAGGAGACCTTGGCCAAGGCATTGTACTGTGGCCAGAGGTGGGACCTTGGTCCTTCTCTGCAGCTGAAGAGCAGAAGAGCCAGCTTGGGGAAACCACACACCCTCAGCGTGCCACCAGCCCGAGATCAGACCAGAGACTACATCACATGGGATTCTGCATGAGAAAGCAGGAGGCAAGAAGCTTATCTGCTGGTGTCATGACCTGCAGTGTTTGGGGGGAGGATTTGGGGGAGCAGATGGGATTTCCCAGGCCTCCTGCATAAGCCCAGTGCTAGTTCTGCATCCCAGGCCAGCTAGGACGAGCACGGCTTTGGCTTTTTACCACGGGATGCTCCAAAAGGAACGGCAAAAGGCAGCTACCCTAGGCTGCCCATGGTGCTCACAGCACCCAGGAGAAACCATCGATCCCATTTCTGCTCTCCTTACTCCACCACCAGTGCTCAGCCCCCCTTTTCCTCACCCACAGGGTGGGTTATTTTAGGACAGGGAGGAGGAAAGAGCAGCAGGGACCAGCCAACAGATGGCTATGAAGCAGAACCCAGGCAGGCTGGACATCCCAGGGGTCAGACAGACCCCTCCTGTAACCCAGAGGTTTTCCCAAAGGACTCTCTGCAGCCAAAGAGCCCAGTCTGCTTCTTACATAAACAACCTCAGGGCAGTGCCTCCAAGACCACCAGACCAGGCAACAGATGCTCCGAGGCAAAATCCACCCTGTCCAGAGCTGATGTCACCTAATCAGCACGTTGGCTCCTTCCCAAGGCGGTCTTGGGGCTCACAGTAAATATCTTATATAAGCACCTCTGGCCTGGGGTCGGATCCAGTTCAGCCTTTACATACAGCAGTGTCCTCCTGGATAACGGCACAAAGGTGGCCTGAAGGACCAGAAGGGGTTTTCCCCACCATGGACCTGTTATATGGTTGTGGGACCACTTGGTGACCCATCTCCACAGCTTTGCCTGAGAAGGCTCCAGGAGAAACCCCAGTGTATGGAGAAGCACCACCCATCCCCAATTGTGAAAGAAGGCAGAAGAAGGGGTCAAAATGACAAATCTGCCCCCAAATTATGGGGCTGCCAACCACATCAGGCACTCTGTACTTCTCAAAGATGCTGATTCAGAATTTCTTGACTTTTTTCCTCCCTCTTTCACTCCATTCTGGATGCTGGATAATAAAAGTCAGAGCAGCAAAGGGCTTCCCGGAGCCCAGCCCCAAGGGACCAGGACCCCCCAAAATCCCTCCAAGGAGATGTAGCCGTTTCCTACAACAACCCCCTCATCTCCCTTGACAGAAAGGAGTTTCCTAGAGTAAATTTTTGGGTTGGTTTATCAGGGATCAAACTGTGCCTCTCCCCAGAGGATCTTCCACTTCTGCTCCATTAAAGAAAAAAAGGAGAAAAATTTTAAAACCTCAACGTTTAACAAGACAGCTGCAGGGAGGCTACTTGACTGATTGAGTTTTTACCTGGCCCTTACAGGCAAGCAAAGGTACTTAACATAGAAATGAGATTTAGTCACAGCAAGGCATTTGGGATTAGAGTTGGCTGGAGAAACTCTGATGGAACCGTGTTCCTCCAGAAAATGCACTCTTGTCAAAATTGAAATGCTTTGTGAGATTGAATAGGTTTAGCCAGAAGTTCATTTTCTAAAGAAAATCAGGGAGCAGCTACAGGAAAATATGTTGAATTAAAAAAAAAGTGCTTTTTCTTCTGAGGCATGCTGGTGTGTATGCTGTTAAAAAAAAACGAAAACAAAACAACTTCCTAAATTGTGCATTACTCAGGGAGGAACCTGAAGAACTGTTTTCTCTCTAATGATAAATTTCCCCAAACCCAGCAGCTCCCCGCTGCCTCACAAGCTGGTTGCCCTGAAGACATTTACGGCTCTGCAAGAGATGCTTGCTGTTAGGCTCCAAGGCCAGTGTAACTTGGTAAAAACAAGCCATTGAAACCCACCTGGAGTGAGCCTGGGGAGGCAAGGAAAGCCCATGAGGACCCGAGCGGGCAGCGTAATTGCAAATAAGAGCAGCAATGACCTTCGCTAAGGTGAGTCCATAGCAGCAGTTGGTGCTCCTGCAGCTTTTGGGAAGCATCGTCCCACTGGAAAGCAGAAGGGATGGGGAACCCCTAAGCACAGAGGAGATGGGTGACTTGACTTCCATCCAGGCTGGCAGAGCCAGAGGGTTTCTGCAACCCACTGGTTTCCATTTCCAAATGGTTTGTCTACCAAAATCCAGCATCATTACTGCCGGGTAAACCACAGTTTCC
>NW_010100997.1:4633-11343 GCF_000699245.1 Pterocles gutturalis
TGGTAAATACCTGTGCTCCTGGGTCACACGGGTAAAACATCAGGGTCAGGTTTTTATCAGGAGGTGAGGACCTCTGCTCGGGTCAGACTCAGGCTGGGTTCTTGGGCTCCAGTTTGAGCATCGGTGAGGGGTGATGGTGGCTTTGGCTCCTCTGAGACATCACTCTTGAGCACCTATTCACTTACCAGGCAGGGGAAGGAGCTCTGGGATTTTGGGATGCTGGAGCCAGCAGTAACCCCCAGCCCAGCCCCATGGATTTTGCACAGCCCTTCCCAGGGATCACAGCCCACAGCGGGCTGCAGCCACCTCCATCCTTATTTAGGAGATGCCAACAGTCTCCAATGGTCAGCTCCAGGAGGTAGAGACTCTAAAACTCACCCCTTAAACCACGCTTCCCATCAGACTGCCACAGGTTGGTGTTTCAGCTGCCCTGCCCGGAGCAGGTGGGACCAGAGGAGACCCTTGTTCGGTGGCAGGAACAGCAGCCAGAGCCGCTGGACCCAGCCACAGGACAGGACCTCAGCTACAGCACAAACCCCAGCCCATACTACAGCAAAACCCCTTCCCCAGGCCGTGGCAGGGCTGCAAGCCATATGAGCAGTTTTCGGGGGAACAACCAACGGCCCATGGTCCAAGGGAGCAAATTCAGCATTATCTTCCTGCCCCATCAGCCACTCACTGCCATTCAAAACCGAGGAGGGTTTGTGCCAGATCTCAGGATGGGGTTGTCCATAAACCCTCTGACTACCCTCTCTGTAACCCCAGCTGTGTGCCCAGCCATCCAAATCAAGCAGCACTGGGGTGTTGTTTTTTTTGTTCCTCCCTCCCCTTGCTTTGGGATGAGAGGACCTTTATAAATGATTTCCGCTTCGTCTCAGTGCCAAGCAGACATCGCTGGGTTCTGCTGTCACATCGTGCTCTGAGGACAGATAGAGTTTTCTGCCCGGGCTTAAAAAGAACATTGTTTGTAGAACAGAGTGAACAACATGTGAAAAGGAGAAAGGAAAAAAAAATAAATCTGTGATGTTTGCTGGAAGAAAAACCCGCTCGTTTGTTTGGACGAGGATTCTCAGCACGTACAATCTCAGGAACAAAAGGAGATGCTTGTTCTCCGCCGTGTTTGCGGGAAGAGTCCTGTAAATATTCAGGGATGTTTGTGCTGGAGAGAAGATCACCCGCCTGCCTCCAGAAACTGCTCCTGGAACCCCCAAAAATCACTGCAGGGGGGTCCAACCCTCACAGAGCCCCACAGGTCCAGACCCCGAGCCTTTCCCTTTGTATTCAGTAGAGAACAAACAGCCTGTTCGAACAGAAGTAACCGCAATAATAAAATTCCTTTGGGCAAAAGTTTTGGGAAGAAGCACGGCTCCATCTGACCTTGCTGGTACTCAACAAGATGTAGGTCAAATATTTTAATTGCCAAGTCACTAATCCCCCCCACGCGCAGCATTTCAATATTTGTATTGAGTTGGACTTATTGCCTCCTGAAGCCGTGGGGGGAAAAGAAATAGCTGCTGGATTGATGAGCTAGTAATTTCTGCCAAAATACGGCGCTGGATACAACTGCTGAGGATGAATGGTTGTGACTGCAGGGAGAAGCGAGCCGAGCAGGGGGGAGTTGCTGCTCCACCAGCTGCATTTCTGGTTGGATTCAAAGCTTTTGCCGCTTTCCCGAACCATCATCTGCATCCTCCAGCGTCCGAGCGCAACTGTCCTGACCTACGCACATCCAACCCAAATGCACCCTTCAACTCCCCTTCTCCTATCACCATCTGAAAACTCAGAGCAAAACAGTTGTTTTACTGTGATAAGCAACCAGACAGAGAACCAGCCCCACCAGCACGAGCATCTCGCAGGCTCAGGCGCTCGCCGGGGGTCACACGCCTGCAATGCGGCCACCTCTGGGCTGGAGCACTCGCTGCAACCCGAGACTCCTTCAGCACGGAGAGGACTAACAAATGGCATTGATGCTCCCCCAGGAATCTGAAGGGATGGAGTATAATTACCCAAGATGGAATTTGGCTTGCACAAAAAATACTACAGCAGGAGTCACGGCTCCGGGGTCACGCAGGGACAGGCAGGAGGGCAGAGGACCCTGAATCATCCACTCCAGACCCTGCCATCACCAGCAACCATGTCCTGTAATCCAATTCGGAAATCTGTCATGGAAATCTTAAAATTAGCTCAATTTTCTGCCCCCCGCTGCGGCTGGCATCCTGCTCTGTAGCTGCCTCCTTCCGATGGCGCCGTGGATGCTCTGCTCCGGGCGTGCCCACCGTGGGGCTGGTTTCCCAGCCGGGCACAGCCAGCGTGAGCTCAGTGACAGCATCTCTGGGGAGGGAAGAAAATGTGGGGGAAGAAATGTGGCATAGAAAGCATCGCATTTTCAGGGCAGAATTAAAAGGTCGATTACTTTATAATCTCTCGGGTACAGGAATGATCCTGCTCGTTCAAATAGGGTTTAACAAGACAAGGTCCTGGCCCAGAACAGAGACGTCGCTGCAGACCTGAGAGCAAATAATAAATTCTGATTAAGACAGAGGTTGCGTCATTAAAAAGGAGCGGGCTGGATTCTGCCCTTATATCTACCCTTGTAAATCCCAGACAAAGGGTTTTCTAGATTACATATGCACATTCTTTTCCCCGCTGCTTCATTAAATAACACACCGTGCCCATTTCCCGGCGTACGCTGCAGCATCACCCAAAATGTGCAACAAGCAGACAGCCCCCCGGGACAGCTGGTGCTTTGGACCTCAGGGCTGTCCAAGGAGAAAGATACCCGGGGGAAAGAAAAGTGCATGGGGGGTTTCCTCCCCCTCTTCCCCATTTGTCAGGGAGGATGTTCCTTTGCTTTTGCATGATGGATGGAAAGCTCAGGTTGTGGCACCATCAGCCTCAAGGATTGATGCACAGCAAGAGGGACCCAGGACACGCCACTGGCTGCTGGAGAATCATGTGGAGACATTCATTTTCAGACTTTTGCACATAAGAAGAAAACTTTTTTTTTCCTCCTTAGGCTCATTCATACAAATTTGTTCTTTTGGCACCTGATAGCCAGGGATACCCTGACTTTGGGATGCAGAAGGATGGAAGAGGCTGTGTCTGCTGGGGTACAAAGCTCGTACCCCTTGATTCCTCTCCGTGAGTGGTCACCACAAAGGAACCAGTTTGTGTGACTGCCCAAAGCCCATCCCATGGAGAGCACAGAACAGGTTACAACAGAGGATGCTGGCCTCCAGACCGGGCTGGTCCTTCAGTGCATGCAGTCTCACTGACATCCCACGAGGACAATTATCGAAGAGTTAGTCATCCCAACCCAAAGCCATTAGTTACAAAACAGGGAAGAGAGCTTAAAGCTCTTATGCTTGAACATGTTAGCTCAGCCCTTTAGGGAACTCTTGATGTGCCAGAGCATCTAATCTCTGCAAATCACTTTTATTCTGCCTTGCTCTGGGTTTTCCTTTTTAATCAACTTAATCTTTATTCATGAGGTGTGTTGCTGCATTACAGAAACGCCCAGATCCTGAGCATCAAGGCTCAGGGAACGGAAATTGGGGAAACTTGGTGTTTGTTCCAGCCAGGGCTTAAGGTCTGGAGCAATTTATCTGGACTTGTGGCAGGCCCTAGGACTGCTCCATGGCCCAGCAGAGAGGAGGAGGAGGAGGAGGAGGAGGGGGGAAATGACCCAAGTGCACAGAGGACAAGCACTACACCCCACGGCTGGCATGCTCTGATCAGCACATCTCGTTACTGTATTTAATCAGCGAGGTCCACACTCACCTAGCCTTGCCGAGGGACCCTTTTTAAAAGAAAATAAATTATTTTAAAATAATAAAGGATCAAAGAAACAAGCAACTGGTGAGTGACAACAACACGAAACAAAGAATCAAGGAAGCGCTGATGGGATTTCGAGGGAGAAGTGGGGCAGGAGGCAGGCTTCGCTCCGGGACAGAGCAGAGAGCCAGGGTGCCAGGACCCCACAACCCATCCCATGGGGGCTCAGCCCGTTCGGGACGAGCAGAGGGACAGAGCACAGTTGGACACCCAGCACAAGCAGCATTCCCAGGAGTGGACTGGGAAACACACCAGTGCTGGCACATGCCTTTTGGAGCAATTTCCATGCACAACTCCCTGGAAGCAAAGAGCCATCATCTGGGGGTTCCCAGGAGGGGCTGGCTGAGCTTGACCCCATCCCCACAGCATCCCCAGTTTCCCCAGTGCAAGCAGCAGCACTCAGCATCCTGTGATACCCTCCCTCGCATCCTCTGAGGATCAGTTTCCCCGCCCCAGCCATGATCCAAAGGTACTAATGGGATTGTAATTCCTCTAATGAGCTGTAATTAATTAATTACCCTGTTAGCACAAGAGTTGTACATTTTTTGTCAAAGACGGTGCTGTTTTGTAGCTAGAGGGAGGCTCATCCCCAGCACCACCAGGCTCTGATCACAACTGAGGACAAGCCCCGTCTCAGCACCCAGCACACTCACTTTTCGCCCAGGGAGCTCATCCCCGCTGTCTCTATCCAACACCATTGGTACCTTAGGGAAAAGATCCTGGAAACAACCCCGCAGCTCCCAGATCTCCCCCAGATTACAGATCACCAAGTCACAGCTGTTAATTCAGAAGGGTTGCAGACATCTCTTCCAGCAGCCCCTTGAGAAAATAAATTCCCTCTGGCAAACTGAACAAAAAAACACACCACGGGCGGAAAAGAGATACCAGGACCCTTTGTGGTCCCTGCAGAGCAGGAACACACTGGAGGATATTCCCAAAGGAACCAAGGATGGAGGCAAGGCAGGCTGGGAAGGGCAGAGCCAGTGACTGAGCTGAATGAAGGTGCAGAGCATCCCTGGGATGCTCAGAGCCGTGCTGCAGCCTCCTGTGTGCCCAGGACGTGGGATCACACCGGTGCACGGCAGCCACACGCCCTGTCTGAACCCAGCCACCGCTCCCAGCCCAGCCTCTCCATTGCCTCCCTGCTTAATAATTGAAGGACCAGTGTAAAGGCATTAAAGTTTCAGGGACTGACACGTTCAGAGTGCGATGGCAGGGCTCAGGGACAGGCGAGGGCTGTCACTGATTAACCCCACACAGCGCAGGCAGCAAGGGGCAGGTCCCAGCCCATCTGCCCCATGGACAAACCCTTTCCTCCCCACAAATCCCATCTTCCCAGACCAGCCAGCTTCCAGGATCATCCACCCCACGCTACAGGAGAGGCTTGCTCAACATCAGGTGTCTCTAAAAAAAAAAAAATCCTAATAGAGGGGGGTCCTTCCCAGGGAGCATGGTGTTTTACAGCATGCATGGCTTTGCACGGAGCCAGCTCTGAGCAAGGGTTACGCGTTACCTTTGGCTGTGGAGACTGAACAGGAGGGCTCTGCTGCCGGAGCAGATGGAGCCGCCGTGCCTGGGAGCCAGCCCAGCCCTGCTGCGGTGACAGACTGTCCCACACCGCCTCCCCCAGCGATGCTGCGCTGAGATCCCCAGGCAGGAGAGGGGGGTACCCAAGGGGCTGAGCACTGGCACAACTCATCCCACTACCCAGCTCTACAGCAGACAGCCTTTGTCCCTCTCCAGCATGCAGCTTACCCCTCTTATTTCCTCCTATATATAACCCAGCCTCACCTCTCGTTAGGCTCAGCTGGGCAGAGCACACCATCTTCCCTCAAATATTGACAGCAATTAAGCTAATTGCATCCCCCTGGGTAGCTGATGCTGGTTCTCTGATTGTGCATCCCCAGGGGAGGGGCTCAGGGTCCCTCTGCATTTTGGGGGATGTGAGCCCCTTGTCTGCTGGATGGGATCACCCAGATAAAGCTCTTCAGACACATTATTTGCTCTTAGAGCCTCACTGAATGTGACCACAGCCCAGGGTAGGTGCAGGAGCAGAGCCCATCCCTCCATGGAGCAGCAGAGGTTGGGGTCTGGAGGATCCCTGCCCATGGGGTAGCAGGTCCAGGAGGGGTTTGGGGCAGCGAATGGGGCAGGGATGCTCAGGCAGCCCCTTTATGTGCTGCATCTCCTCCAAAACTGAAGTGCTGCTTGCATTAGGAAGCGCAGAGGAGTGGGGCTGTTGGAGCCCAGGCTGTCACCAGTTTCGGTGTGCCAGGACCGTGGCTCAGCGATTAATCCTCCCCTGTGACACCGCCTGGGCCCGGGCGCAAGTGACCATTACCTTGATTAAAAGAGATGGTTGATGCAGTGCTGGGTCCCAGCAGCCTCCCAGGAAGCAAGGCAGGACCATCCCCTGTCATCAAATCCAGCTCCCTGAATTGCAGGTGACAGCGGGGGGCCCTGTGGGTCCCCAGGACACTGCTCAGCACCACGGGCCACCCGCTGCCCAGCACTCCCAGGGACTGTCCCTCCTGGGCAGGCAGCCAGAGGTTGTTTCCCTCATTAATCCAGTATTTGCTCCTCTGAGGATGCTCCTGCCCTTTCAAAGCGTCTCCTGCTTTGTCACCTGCCTTTTCAGACACCACAGACACGAAAGATCCTGTTCTCCAAGCAGTGCCACCAGCCAGGTGCCTGGCCTCGGGAGGCACCAGCACCCCTGGGCACAGCCCTGGAGCCAAGCTGGTTGCCCTCTTCTTCTAGCCCAGGTCGTTGTCCCATTTTCCAGCCTTATTTCACCACTTTCGTGTTTCAAATACTTTTTTTAACAAGTTTCTTTCATGGCAATATTATAAATGTGATGCTCAGGCACAGGACTG
>NW_010100997.1:11394-21269 GCF_000699245.1 Pterocles gutturalis
GCTCCTTGCACTGAGAAGCGGGGCAGAGGCCAGCCCCAGCCTTGCCCGCTTGCCCCGGCCATGCCGAGCACATTAGGTGTGCTTGGAATGTGCTTTTTTATACCATCATCCCTTTTTCTTTGGGCCTCTGACCAAGCCGTGAACCTGCGCTGCTTTCCCCGGCGGCTGCCAAGATCTGTTCAGCGTCTGCTGGTGGGGAGGGCTCTGATCCACTGCGGCTGCTGGGCTGGCGGGTGTCCACCCTTCACGACGTGGTTTTTTTGGTTTTTCTGGGTTTTTTGCTTTTTTGGTTTTTTGGCAGGGCGATGCTCATCCCCCCAGCATGTCACAGGGCGGCAGGACCCACCGATGGCCGAGGACATCCAGCATCATGGATGGGTGCAGGGTGGGGAAAGAGGGGCTCACACCGGCGGGGGGGGCGAGACCCGCCACCTGGCACCCCCGGGCCCCACACCACCCCAATTCCCCGCACCGTGTGTCAGGATGATGAAGCCAAGCCGAGCCCACCGGAGCAGGCGCAGCACCCAGCAGCTCCCATAATTGATGGCACTGCCAGCACTTCCCTGCCAGGCCATGAATAAAACATCATTGCCAAGGACCCAAACTTTGAAAAATTTATCTTTTTTTTCTGTTAATTAAATTTGAAGGGACACTGTGCTTTTATTATTTTCTCCTCCTGCTTAATCAGGGGGCTGAAAGCTGATTTGGGCCCCGGTTTTCTTCAGACTGGTGCCCAGTTTCTTAGAGGAATGGGAAAACTTCCAGGGAGATCTCCTCGCCCCCCCAATCCCCTTCCCACTCAGCAAAGAACCCACCCCTGTGGCTTCGAACCCACTGGGTCTCTAGGTTTGCTCCATTAGAATTTCTGGGTCCTTCAGCATCCAAGAGCTTCTCCTGGAAACCAGCCTCCCCAGACCCTTTCCATCATGCAAATGTTTTTGCCGCATACCAGGGTTCAGGAGCGTGAAG
This sequence comes from Pterocles gutturalis, assembly GCF_000699245.1. NCBI lineage: Eukaryota > Metazoa > Chordata > Aves > Pterocliformes > Pteroclidae > Pterocles > Pterocles gutturalis. The sequence goes on from NW_010100997.1 coordinate 12,364, forward strand.
TTATCGGCTTTCTTTATGACAAAGGGGCTGGACCTTGTCCCTGTCCCCTTTAGTCTGGAGAAGGAGGGAGAAGAAAGAGGGTAACATCAGCCAAGGGGCTCCATGCAGTTCAGATTAACTCCTGGCATGAATCTCAGTACATCTCCGTGCCTCAGTTTCCCCACTTCCTTATAAAATCCACTAAATGCAGCAGAGGTTTTTCCCTCCCCTGGGAACAGCTTGGGGGGAATGGGTGGATGCGGGCTGCTCACAGCTTTGGGTCTCAAACGAGACCCTGAACCCACCCCACTGTGGCTTATAGATGTACTGCTTGATCCCAGCCAACATCCCACCATATTCCTCTGTGCCGTGCCTGCAGCAGGCAGGGGTTTGTGTCCCCAGGAGCTCTGCGGGAGGCTGAGCGCTGGGTTTGTGCCACAAGCTGGTCCCACCCTGCGGCTTCTGCTGGGCCAGCAGCTCCCGTTGCCGCTTGGCTTGGGGAACCAGAGCAACGTCTGAGCAGAAGAGAGCTGGTGCCTGCGCACATCCAAGCCTCTGGAGAGAGGTGAAATTCCACCCCCGGCTTCGCTGGCTCCCATCCAAAGAAGCTGCATGAGCAGAGCTTTGCCAGGCCAGGATCAGACCCAAAGCCAGGTCCTGCTGTTGCAGAAGCATCTCAGCCACCCGAAGCACTGCCGCCTGGCCACGCTGGGTGCCGGGCAGTGAGGAGGGTGCTGCCCTGTGCCCAGAGCCCACATGTGCCTGGATGGAAGCACCGGGAGCTGAGCCCGGAGCTGTGCCATGCTGGGACACCGCAGCACCGTCCCTTGCAGATGACGATGGCCAGGACCTGCATTTCCCCGGTGGCTTCGAGCTGCGGTTCTGCAGGGTACCGCAGCACTGCCTGTGCCATCCCCAGCCCAGGGGGACCTCTCGCAGGGATGCAAGCTCTGGGAGCCACGGCAATTTCCTGCCTGAGCAACAAGCGCTTGACTTCTCACTGGTTCCCCTGCCAGCTAATTTTCTCTCTCTGGGCTCCTTCCAGCTTGGCGGTCCAGCCCCCAGCACGGCGCAGGGCTGCAGCCAGCAATCAGCAGATCCAGCCTCTTTGGGATGGGTCAGGAGCGCCCGCTCAGCCCAGCTCCCCCATCCTGCAGGGTGCCTTCTCCTTTCCTTGCACACCCCAGGATGCATTGATTGCATCCTCTGGATGTCCTCCCTTGCTTCTGTCTTCCTGAAATTCCTGGAAATGTTCATCTCTCTGCCAGAGATGTGCCATAACTCCCAAAAGCTGGAGTGTAAGCGCTTGAAGTGCTCTCCAAGTGAACGACAGGCACCTTTAGCACTAGGAAATAGAGTTCTACCCACTCCACAAGCTAAGGATGCTTCACTCGCTTTTTAAGAGGGGGGCCTGCAGAGGGAAGGGATCTTCTAGTGGCTTTGTCACCGCAGTGAAAGTCTAGAGCTAATAAAGGAAATCGACTCTGCCAAGGTGGAGAGGAACTAAGGAGTGGAAAATGAATGTGTAATCTAAACAGGACCACTAAAATTCCCTGGTGCCCTTCAGTAAAGCGGAGATTAGCAGCAAGATTTGCAGCCACGCTGCAGGCTGGGACTCAGATCTGCTGCTCAGGTTTTGCACAGATTTGGGTGACCCCTTCGTCTCATCCCATCCTCCTGTTTCCCCATCTGGGAAGCAGAGACAACCTTGGTTCCCAGGTAAAAGCTTAATTTAGTGATGTGGAGCCCTTTGAGATCTCCCAGAGCAGGGAGAAGCCCTAGGGAGGCAGAGGACGGCGTGCCGGGGGGTGGGGAACAGCAGGTACGATCTGTGCTCCCTTCTGCAAGCGAACCCTTCCCTCAGATGCTTTCATCAGCCTGAGCTAATTGCTCACTTGATGTCACTGGGATCCCAGCCCTGGCTCCATGCTGCACTGTGCGGGGAGGCAGCGGGGGCTGCAGCAACTCCTGGTACTCCCAGCCAGCCCCGTACCCACTGCAGCCAGTGCATGAGGCTCGCAGCCCACCAAGATGGCAATCCCCTCCAAAAACAGCTTCATGCCACACACCAAAGCCTAACAGATTCCCTGTTGAGCAGGGGATCCACAACTGCCCAGAGAAGCTGTGGATGCCCCATCCCTGGAGGGGTTCAAGGCCAGGCTGGATGAGGCTTTGAGCAACCTGGGCTAGTGGGAGGTGTCCCTGCCCATGGCAGGGGGTGGCACTGGGTGGTCTCTGTTTTATAACAGCGGTGAGATCAAGACCTCAAAGTAAAGGCAAAGTGCACCCAGGGCATACAGAAGACAAGTCTTTGCAAAACCGGACTGTGGGATGGCCGGGGTCTCCCCTCCAGCAGGGCTGGGGTGAACCCTTCCCTGCCTGCATGGCCCAGGGCACCTCCCTTCATCTCCCCAGGGATGGAAATCAGCCCTGGAGCCGCAGCAGGGACTGGCCTTTGCTGGGTGCTGGCAGCAAGCTTGCCCAAGCCGTCCTTCATACAAATAATAAAGAGCGATTTGAACCCGCCAACAAAGATGGAACCTGAGCAATCCCAGTGGGGGCATATTTCTATAAGCCAGGGCTAGAAGAGAAAGGGCAGGAAACCTGACACATCGCAAATCACTCTCCTGTCACTTGCTGTAATCCAGAAATGCTCCATTAAAAATAAGAGCAGCTCCGGCTGCCGGCAGCGGAGCAGAATCGAGGCCAGGGCGGAGGGCAGCTCAGGTTCAGGTCCGTGTGCCAGGTAGACGGAAGTCTCCAAAGCTGGTAAGCATTGCGATGCTCTGCTACGATTTATAAATATATAGAGCTGCCCGGCTCCGTGACATCCATCACCGCAGCCAGCAGATGTAGCTGGGGGGAGATGCCTCCCTCCCTCCCTCCCAGCTGGCCGGGGTCAGCTCTGCTGCTCAGTCAGGAAGGGGTTCAGGACAGAGCCCCACATTTCCAGTTTGTCCCCAAAAATGCACACCCTGGATGAGGAAGGGGCAGGACACGTGCAGGGCTCTTGGGTCCTGCCTGCAGCCAGCAAAGGGCTGCTGTCCCCTGGGCAGCTGGAGGGGGGCGAGGGGACTCCCCCAGTCCCCGGAGCAGGGCTGAGCACCGCCGGGCAGCCTGGGTCACTGGTTTGGATGGTGGCAAAGCATCGGGCATGCAAGGATAGCACACCTCCTTCTCCTTCTCTGGATGTTTGCTCTTATTGAATCAGACCCGGTGCTAACGAGGTCGGGAAGTCACCTTCGGCTGTGGCCATGGCTGCTGGGGAGCCCGAATGGGCGTGTGCAAGCCGCCACAGCGCCCTGCTGCGGTCACAGCAGCGAAAAACGTAATCTAAGGGTGATTCACTTGAAAAATGAGGTTCTGGGGAAACAGGAGCTCTTTGCCAATCCAGCACAAAGTGAGGCAATAATTACAGAGTTGGGGGAGCAAAAAAAATTCCAGGGTGTCAAAGCATTTCAGGGCTTCCAGAAGGAGTGGTTTGGGGAATGCAGGCGCCTGTTTGCTTTGAGGTTTTGCAGGTGAGACCTTTGACAGCATTTTAACATTTTCCAGTTTCGGCAGCTCTGATCCCGGAGGACAGAGCGGCTCAAGAGGAGGCGAGAATCAACCCAGAGAGGAGCAAGAGTCTCCTCCCTCCCTTCCTCCCTCCTTCACCAGCTCCATCAAGGTTTCCACCACCTTCACCGTTTCTCACCTCTCTCCCACAACAGATCCAAAGCACTGGCCAAGGGGTCCGGGGATCACAGGCATCCCCTGGCCATGGGAAAATTCCACGGCAAGGCTGAGCGAGTTGCCCCCACCCCAGCACCCTGTTGCACCATCCTCTGTGGCCGGTGCACATCAGCTTGTTCAAATAAAGCCCCATCTGTGCAGATTGTTTACGGGAGGATGTTTGCTCTGTTGCAGAAGATGAAAGTTTAAACAGGTTGGAGAAGGGAGAACCGAGGAGAGTGTCCTGGAGATGGGACACAGCCCCATGGGTCATTCCCAGAATCAGATCCCCACGGCAGCACCCCTCAACCCCAGACGCCATGAGGACCTCATTGACACAGAGGCAGAAGCTGGGATCCACAGAGAGCCACCAGCCCTGGGACAACCTGCTGTGCAGGTTATGGGAGACACAAAATGACTTGTCCATACACAGAGTGAAAAAATCCCTGTTGGTGACTGAAAGTCCAGGGAATGCCATCAGACATCACCCTGCGTGCTGTGAACAGCCCCCAGGAATGGGCATGGCAAAGCTGCTGGTGAGATGGGGAAGGGCAAAGCCAGGGAAACCCTTCACAGAAACAGTTCCCCCAAAAGCAAGCACCTGTTCTTGCCTTGTTGACCAGCAGGGAAAGAAAAGCCTTGCTTGGGGGCTGGAGAACGTTGCTGCACCCAAGGCAGACCAGGAAACCACCCCAAGTCCCTTCAAGCCTCGAGGTAATCCCCAGGCCACCACATCCATTCTTCCCGTTGCCCTTGGGGGCAGACGAGGAGCCCAGCCCTGGAGAAAAACACACAGATTTCCTCCCAACCCTCCTGGGACCCACAGGGGATGACTGGTTGTGCCCTGGGTCGCTGGTAGGACATGAAGAGCCACAATTCATCCCTGTCCACTGGCAGGCGTGGAGATCACCCCTTTGAAACTCTAAATGCCCCTTCCTGGGCCACGGTGAGAGGTGAAGCATGGCCAGAGAATCCACACGCACTCACCCATCCCACCCCATCCCACCCCATCCCATTCCATCCCATCCCATCCTGACTCACCCACATGGACTCACCCTCACTCAGCAACAGCTCTTGGAGCTCTTCTCTTGTTCCTACCTCCAAAGCACTGATGGAGAAAGATCTCACCTCTTCAGAGCCAGCCCTCACCACTCTCCTCTGCCACCAAAGACCAGAGCCAACCACCACACGTCCTCTTCTCCCATGGGGGAGGATGAGGACCCAGGGACCATCAGCAGCTCCGAGAAGATGTTTCCTCGTGGATGGATCAGGAGCAGGGAAAGGGCTGGGGCAGTAGGAAAACCTGCATTCGTGCCAGCAACACTTGCTCAACAGCTGGTTAGTGGCTCCACAGGCAACACCTTCCCCTGCTCACCTGGAAAGACCTGCCTGTCATACTCATGGCAGAGCTGCTGGGTGGCAAGGAGAAGCCACCCAGACCTGTTCCACCATGGAAATCTTCCATGGCCACCCTCCTGCTGCCAGCTCACAGATAGGTACTAGATGTGTCTGCCATGCTTTGGGACATGACGCCTATGGCTCTCCCAATGACCTCCCTGGGAGCACAGGGTGCAGCAGAAGGCTCCTAACTCTGTCAGGAGAAGGTTACCTGGACCAAAAGTATGTGCTTGTGTGTCATAAAACCAGCCACTGCTTCCTCCTCCCACCACCCTGGCCGCGGAGATGGGCGGTATCTCCAGTGCTCACCCCAGCACTCCAGCCATACGGCCAGTGGCCTCACCGGCCAGGAGCACCTTTCCCATCACACCCCTCTGAGGTGGCTCCACCATGTCCCCTCAGAGCACAGGCATGGGCTGGAGAAGAGGAGACCTGCACGGACATGACAGGAGCAATCACATCGCCAAGGGGTCCAGCAAGGCTGCACCCAGCCTTACCTTGGGGCACGGGATGTGTCACCCTTTCCCCTCCTCTGCCACCACGGTGCTGCGACTCATAGCCATCTCCCAAAGGCTGGTCCCACTCCTCCCAGGTATCAGGTTCTTTCCATGCTCAGACCACTCTGCAGATGCTGCTCCAAACACCTTCCGAGGGGGTTGAATAAGGCTGGTATCAGCGGCCTTCCCAACACTGATGAGGCCACATGAGCAGAGCCGTGGCTGCCCCAGGCTCAGGAAGGCTGGGACAAGAAGGGGGGAAATGCTGATTTTTCAAGGGGCTTCAACAGCCCAGGAGAAGCCAAGCCATGCTTGGGAGAGCTGCAGACCAAACCAAGCATTTCTTGCCAGCCACGAGTGAAGGAAGGAGAGGAGGAGAACCAGGTGAAGCTAGCCACAAAGCACCATCTGCTGTGTGTCTTTGCAGGATGCCAGCCAGATTTCAGAGCCCTGAAATGGAGACCTCTCATTCGCAAATACACGATAGTGTCTGGTGGAATCAAAGGGCAGTGGGGTCGGGATGAAACACTCCTCCATAGCCATGAGTCATCCCATAGCGTTGTCATGGACAGGAAGACCATGAGTCATGGGCTGAGGCTGGGTTGGAGATGACCACTAAGAACATCACTGTTATTTATAACCAAGACACTGACATGGGCAGAACGACCCCAGCAGGTGCCCCAGGGCAGGGACCACATGGTGCATTGCCAGCACATCATGTCCTGGGCACCTCCTGCTCTCATCTTCCACATCCCCATCCTGGATTCACAACCTGCAGCTGGGTTCCTGGCATGCTGGATGTGCCACCTTCATCCAGGTGACCCTCTCCACCCAACAGCCAGACTCAATGTTAAAGCCACCATCACTGGTTGACTAAATACAGCATTTCCCAAGGCTCTGCCCCCATGGGTACTGCCGTCGGAAAGAAAGGCATGGAAAAACAAACACAGATTTTGCAGAGGGATTTCTAACATAATTTACCTGTCATTCCAAAGGCACTAAGGAGATACAGGAGCTCCAGCATGAAGCCTTTCTTCCACCTTGAAGGTTTCCACCTTCTCTGGGTTTTCCAGCCAGACCCCACCTGGGTGGCTCAGGACTCTCCTCCCGACTCCACAGCCAGCCCTCATCTCAGACTCATCCTCCATCCTCCTCTGCACCCTCATCTTGAGGCATTTGAGTCGTTCCTCACCACCGGTGAAGGAGCAGCTGTGAGCACAGCATGTGGAGCTGCGAGGCCAGGAGATCTGAAGAAGGGCTGGTTATGAGTAGCTGCCCTTTGCTAGCTGGTTTGCCTCATGCCTCCCTTCCGACTGCGTGGTGCGCTCTGCCAAATATCATTAAAGGCTTTTCCACACGCTGATCACCTTATTTGCCTTCAGAGCTGGAGCGAGATCTCTCTCCCTGGGAAGAGGAGGTAGATGTTGCACCTCCTTCAAAGCCAACGGAGGCTGTGCAGACTCGCGCCAAGCTTCCCTTGGCTGCGGGAATTGGTGAGGACACTTTGGAGAGAAGCGGCTGATGCCTTCAAAGTGAAGTATGGGTTGATAAGTGGGGAGTGGGGAGAGACATTTTAGCTCCTACTGGGTAATAATCACCTATGGAAAGCTGAGGAGTTGGCTAGTGGGAAGGAAATTATAACCTAGCATAAAACCAATCTCTCCCAAATCCAGTCTCTTTAGTGCTCAGGAGTGTTTGGTCTGGTTCCAAGGCTCAACTTCTGAAGGAGTTTGGAGAGGTCCCTCGACAGACCTCCAACACGGCTGCAAAGCAGAGACCGCATCCCTTTTGTTCAGAGGTGTATGAAAACAGGCGATGCTCCACGGCGAGAGGCTGAAGGAAAACAAATGGCTTCGTTCAGGAGAACCTGTTGTGGTGAGATGAGAAGTGACTTAATTATGATAAGTCCCTTTACAGCAAAACTGCCAGGTGCTAAAAGACTCTTTAATTTAACAGAGAAAGACAGATCAATGCCAAGCATCTGGAAGCTGAACCTGGAGAAAATCCAATTAAAAATCAGGCAATGCTGTGAGTGGAACAAGCTAAGAAGTGATGGATTATTCATTCCAAGATATCTTGAATTCAGGGGAGGGGGAATCTAATGGATCCTTCTAGCACTATTTCTGTTGATGACGAACACTCCCACCCAACTTCTGGGAGCATGCTCACTCCATTGCAAAAGCAAGGCCAGGAGTTTGGCTAAATGCAAAGTTCCCATGCGTGTGATGGAGGACGACCCACAGTTCCTACTAGGTAAGTCGCACTGCTTTGTGCTTGGAGGCATTAATAACCCAGAACTAGCAGCCAACTCCATGGAAACCAACTGGTACTCAGTGACAAGTTCTGTTGCTATAGGAACAGGGCCCAAACAAATAAAAAATACCTATAATTTTTTCCTCCCCAAAGTTCTCCCACATTGCATTTCCATAGCAACTAATTAGCTCATTAGCGATCTGAACCACACCAGTGGACTGGTGGAAGTGCCCGGCTGCCATGCCCAGCTCTGTCCTCTCTCACGGTTAGCTGAGACAAGTCATTAAGATAGTTTACGCCAGCTTTAAGGGGAAAGGCTTGAGCACGAGGAGTTGGGTATCTCAGGGACGGATTCCTTCATGCCTTCCCTGTGATACCTCTGACACAAATATCACTTGGTCCCTTCTATTTCTAGCTGTCACCTTACACTTCAGCTTCTTGACCTCGTCAGTTCCTTTCCAGACTCCCAGCGCTGCTCTGTTTGACAGCTGCATGGCTTGGCAATATTCTCTCATCCTTCAGGCCATGGTATTCAGGTCTCTTGGCTTGTTGCTATCTTCTGCACCAAGCTAACACATTTGACCTGCAGGGTCCTTGCAGGAGTCTCTCTTTTCTCATTTACACTCCACAACTACCTCCCTTCATCCTCTGGCAGTTTACTCTCATGGGTCTCTTCCATCTCCAAGCCATGCTGGAGCATTGTTCAGCCACTTCCACCCAAATCCCACCAGTCTGAGCCCTGGGGAAGCCACTGCTCAACTCCACTTGGCCAAACCAGCACCAGTCACACTGGTGTGAAGAGACCCACCACTGCCCTGTCTAACATAGCGATGGATGCTGTTGTCACCTTCATGGCCAAGAGAAGACTGTAGCTGCACAGATGTCGGGCTAGAAGGATGCGTTGGATCACCCTCTCTTGATTTCAAGACATCCTGGGCACAACATGATCTTCCCTTGAGGCTGCTGGACACATTTTCACCCCACGTGCAGCTGGAGCCAGGCTGGATGGCATCAGTGCACGGGTGCTGTATGTCCTGCCTGAGCTCAGCGGTCACAGGAGGTGAC
>NW_010100998.1:0-801 GCF_000699245.1 Pterocles gutturalis
AAAGCGGCTGCTAAACTGGGATTTTTTTTCAAAGGAAACCCAGAGGAACGAGCTGGTGAGAACCCACAAGCTATCCCCAACGTGTCCCAGAGCTTGGAAAACTCCCATCCCTGTAGTTAATCCCCCGGATGCTGTGCAGGAGATACAGGGATGCTCTGCTGCCTCTTGGACCTCGCGGTGCCTGGATCGTGTGCTGATGAGGTGCTGTCTTTCGGTTTAGATAGCAGAGGGGGGAAAAAAAATAAATATTTGTAAATTCTCCTATTTGAAACCCAACTGGAGGTCTCCTTTGATTCAGCCTCACCCCTCCCCAGCTTTCTTGCTGTCACTGCCCAAGCTAGCACCAAAGTACATCTCAGAATCCCTTCAGTCTTCACCAAATTTCCCTAAAATTGATGGAAATTTTTTTTTCCCCTAGTCAAAATGTTGATATTTGGGGAAATCTGAGCAGCCACGATGTTTCTCAGCATTACGGGAGCCCTGGTGTTATACAAAGTGCACAAGGTACCACAAAGGATCGTTCGGAGCAATGCGATGAGAAACGCCGTCCGGTTCCTGGGTCTCGGTGTTCACCCTGGGTTGCACAATAAGCGGGAGGACTGGGATTGTGCTGATGAGTGCAAGATGTCCCCAGGAACAGGGACATCCAGAAAAGGCTGGAGAAAGCCAGCAGTGCCAGGGAAGGACGCTGGGAAGGTCTTTGATGGGAGCAGAAATGACATTGGCTGGGATGCAAGAGTCCTGTGAAGAAGCAAGGGGCTGGGGACGTGGCTTTGGGACAGAAAGTGGCTTTTTTGGGCT
>NW_010100999.1:0-327 GCF_000699245.1 Pterocles gutturalis
GGAAGGGGTGGAGGGGGAAAAGCTGCCCAAAAAAGGGAATGTGGCAGCTCGTCTTCCCCTTCTGGGTGCTTTCCAGAGAGTGGCGAACATGGGGGGCTCGTCCTGCTGGGAATCAGGGAGGAATGAGCACATCTGCCTGCATCCCAGCTCTGCCATTGCTGCTCGTCCCAGCTCCCTGCTTGGGCGCAGGGCTCTGCCTGGGGTGCTGCTCCGGGTGGTGCCAGCTGACTCATGGCAACACCCTTCCCGGCATGGCAGGCAGCCAGCGGCATGGACGGGCTGGTCCCGGGCCAAGGGTAGTGCCAGTGCTGTCTCACCAGCAGGGAA
>NW_010100999.1:411-1680 GCF_000699245.1 Pterocles gutturalis
GGCATGGCCATGGCTGCCCGCCCTGCTCCAGCCCTGGACTCTGGTGCTGCCCTGCGCCCGCGCTGCAAACCCCGGCGCTGCCCAGGGACCCCGGCTGAGCCTCAGGGAGGGACAAGGCTTTGCTCTCCCATCCCATGCAGCCCTGCCATTCATCCTTACCCCAGCCATCCTCTGCCCAGCCATCCTCGCCCTGGCCATCCTGAGCAGGTAGCAAAGCCCTGGCTGTGTTGTTCTCAAGGCAAGGGACAGGCAGGGACGTGTGCCTCAGTTTCCCTATCGGGTAGATGGATCAGCGCTCCAGGCTTTATGCCCAGAGCTGCTGGAGCTGCTGGTAACCCATGTGTTGGGGAAGGCATGCGGTGAGTCCCAAGGGGGATGTTTTCCATGTGCAGGGTCTCAGCTCTCCCCCAGTAGATGCTGGCACTGGTATTGCCACCCAGGTGGGCGCTGCCACCGCCCGGCTGGAGGCTGGTGGGGAGAGGCAGGGAGCTGAACCCCAGCCCTGCTTCGGGGACAAGGAGGAGACTGGTGCTTCCCTGCAGCAGCTGGAGCAGCTGGTTCACAGGCAGGCTGGGGACAGGTCAGGAATTCTTCAATTAAATGACTTTTTTTGTCCAGAAATTGCCAATAGTGTCCAAACCTAAATCTCACTGAGGGACAGGGCCAGCCTTGATAATTTATCTGGCTGAAAAAAAGGGGGAGGGAAAGAAAGAAGGAAGCAATCAAAGTTCTCTGAGTTGGCATTTCCTGGACTGTGTCATATTTTTTTAATTTATGTGTGTGTGAGAGAGACATGGCTTTTCATCCTGCACCAGCAATGTCATGTAACCCCCCAACAACCCAAATCAAAACAAACTGCTTGGAAAGGGTTGAAACAGAGTGGTTGGAGCCACGGCAAACCAACAGTGCTGTCGTGGGGGGGGGAGGAGGGGTTTGGGTTGTGGCTTGTCATTTCCAGAGAGGTTTTGTGATTTCCCCCTTTCCTCCTCATGCAGGAGGGGAAGGACTTTCCCATCCCTGCCCTTCCCCAGCTGAGTTTTGGGGTAGCCCCTCCAGGTGGGATGTCCTCACCCTCCCAGCCCTGTCCCATGCACCCGCCCATCCCAGGCACCCCAAGACCCACTGGGAGCCTCGGGAAACCAAACGGCAACAGCCAAGTGTCCCTTCCAGCTCCCCAAACAGGCTGCCAGCCTCCAGGTCCCAGCAGAGCAGGCAGAGAGCACCAGCTGCGTGGAGGCAAGAGTTTTCCCAGCTCTCCCCTGCCAGCCG
>NW_010101000.1:0-13791 GCF_000699245.1 Pterocles gutturalis
ATTATAGAAATTTCACAAATACGTATGAATAATATTTCCTCTGAATCTTCATTTAATAGCAGTTTGTGAATACATACATTTGTTATATGGCCAGTTTTATTTTCAGAAAACTTGGTCAGGATTGTTGTTGTGACTGTAGAAAAGAAAGAAAATTGTGAACATTCCCTTGATTTGCCCAGAAAAAAAAACTCAGAAACCTCTATAAATGGTCAGCCTCAAGCTTACTTGTAGTTTGACTATTGGGTTTTGCACTAAATATTTCTCAACTGAAATGTTTTGATACGACTATATCCCAAAATATTGGTGTATTTCTCACCTAAATGTAGTTTTTCATGTTTTGCCAGTTTTAGTGTCAAGTGTAAACACAAAAAATATTGTTTCTTTTAATTTTGGGTCTGAATAGTTCAGCTCCTTCTAAGGAGGTGGGCTATTTGCCTCGTTAATGTAATTGCATTGCTATTCTGCATTATTATCTTCAGCACTAGGCTGCTTTCCAGCAACAATTGTTATAGAAGTCATACTAGTTTGTACATTTTCACTGCCCTAATATTCCACCGAGATACTACTTTAATTAAAACATGACCTTACTATTCATAACTAAATGTGAAGCATAACCTTTTATCCTCAAGGAGTGTCATCAAAGGTTGCATCTTAGTTCTGCATCAGATCAATGACTGTCATGCAGGATGAAGCTCCTATCATCTGTGAATGGCACCCGATGGTAATTTATAACATTACCTGCCAACTCATCTATCTTTAGAGACATGCTGCAGTCATTCTCAAACTGCCTTAGATGCTTTCATTTAGCACTATCTAACCATCACTCTCCAATGATAGTCAGGAGACAATTCATAAAATCAGAGTGAATTACCATTTTTATACGTGTCTGAGTATGAAAGGCTGTAAGCAAGTCTCCAAAGGCTGAAATAAGTTTGTATATTCTGTACCATCAATTTATTTTGTTATTGTACCCAGAGGGGAGGCACTTTTGTTTTAAGAAGTGAGCCGTTCTGCTTCAGAGTTAGGGGACTGTGAAGCAAAACTGAATGGTTGACTCTGTCTCAGAGGAAGAGTGAATGGGAGACCCTGCAATAAATATAGCTAGCCCCAGGTCAGCATAATTGCCATGGCAATTGAATATACTGTAAGAAAAATAACTAATGAAATAACAAAATTAAGTGCATACTGTTGTGTATGGATGTTAAGTAAGGATTTTTTAATCTAACAAAGGAGACTTTTCCAAGAGTTAAAGCTATTGACTGGAAGCCCCTACCTCATCCATACAGGATATCGCTATCTGCATCATGTATGTGGTCCATTCAACAGGTAATTCCATCAGGCAAAATGTCCTTATGAACTCATCCACTTGCAATTTTTTGGGGTCCTGTTCTCCACTCTACCTTGACATTTCCAACCCTAGCCATTCTATGATTCTGTGATTCAGTGGGCCCTGTTGGGATGGAAGGGATAAGAATGATGGAAGAGGAAAGGCTACACAGGAAAATGCGGAAGCTGTTTAAGAGTGTTGCTGGATTTAGATAACCATTGTGAGTTTGTCCTTATTGCAGGTGGATGTCTTTAAAGGAAATTATTTTGTTTTACTTTTCTGTCACAGCTAAGCTAAAAACAAAAATACCCTACTGAGATAATGCTGTTAAAGAAGGTCATTTAATGGAATAATTTTGATTGCTTGTTTTGCTCATTGTTTAGTACCAATTGATTACTCTCATAACATTTAATAGGACTAGGTCTAATCAAAAGGTCAACTGACAATTACTGTTAGTCTCTGGTGCTGTTTAACTCAGATGGTGGAATGCATGCAGCTATAGAGCCAAGCATTTCAGTGACTTTTTGCAGCTGTGAAGATATTCTTAATTTTTTTCCAGTAATCACCACTTCTGTGAGGACCATCTAGAGTAAGATGGTATTTTGCTTTTTTTGTAGTACAGTAAAATAGTATTATAGAAACTTCAGATTTATAAATTTGCAAGGGTATAAAGTTTTAATATTGGAGGATTCTTAGTATAGTTAGAAAGCTCAGTAAATTGTATGTTGTAGAATATCTAAACCATCTTTAAATTGACTGAAACTATAGAAAGAACACAAGAACAAGTACTAATAAAAAATCTGTTTTGTAAATTAAATTATTTTCCATAAAAATCAATTATTTTAAAAATCAAGTTTCAAAAATCACAGTGAAAAAAATTACATTCCAAATAATTAAAAATAAAGTTGCTATTTCTATTCATTGTAGAAAAAGGAAAACACTCTAATTCAAACCAGTAATTCACATCACATGCATATACCAGCTATGCAAGAAGCTATTTCCAAATCTTCCAAAGGATTCCTCTTTTTCATTTCTGTCTCTAACTTTTTTGAAGTTCAGTCATTGTCACCTCATTTCTTACGTAGCCTCTCACTGTTGTAAAGCATGCAATGGTATTAATATAGCATCACTCCTTATGCAAAAAGAAAGAAAAATAATACAAAAGCAAAAGAAAAAAAAAACAAAACATATAGGTAGACATTGATAAAAAGGAGAAATGTTGTATTGTAATAAATAGTATTTTCATTGTACAGCTTGGTAATGCTTTGCTGAAATTCTTATACAAGAGTTAAAAAAACCCAGGTTAATTCTGCTGTGAGAATGACCTACAGATTAGTGTTATGCACTGTAACACTGAACTTTGCTCAATTTTCTTTTAATCTTCAAAACGAAACTTACCTGGAATGTTTCATTTTATTGTATCTGTTTCATATTAGTTTACCAGTTTAGAAGGAAAGCATTTTTTCTTCCTTTAAGGCAGAGGGTTTTTTAAATCTTAGCAGTATGTCATTTTGACCATGTACTTCGGAAGGGAAAACAAAAATAGCAGTAAAGCATGTTCATGTCCCAAGAACTGGCTTTAAAAGTGCTATGCCAAGTTCCATGGATGTTTTTTAGTGAACTCATGAATTTTACTTAACTTCTAAGTGAAAAAAAATCTATTTATTTCCTGGCTTTATGACCTTGAAAGATCCCTTTGAGCTTTAATTTCAGCGGTGAAAACGCTATGTTTTGATATTAACCTAGGGTTCCATTCCTGACTGGATTCTTGGGAGTGCTACAGTAAAATAGTCAGGAACAATAACAAACCTCTACTAAAAGAAGCAGCATAGAAACACAGAATCATAGAATGGTTAGGGTTGGAAGGGACCTTAAAGGTCATGTAGTTCCAAACCCTCTGCCATGGGCAGGGACACCTTCCACTAGACCAGATTGCCCAAAGCCTCATCCAGCCTGGCCTTGAACACCTCCAGGGATGGGGCATCCACAATTTCCCTGGGCAACCTGTTCCAGTGCCTCACTACCCTCATAGTAAAAACATTGCTTCCTACTATCTAATCTAAATCTACCCTCTTTCAGCTTAAAACTGTTACCCCTCATCCTATCACTACCCTCCCTGATAAAGAGTCCCCATCTCTCCTGTAGGCCTCCTTTAAGTACTGGAAGGCTGCTATAAGGTCTCCCCAGAGCCTTCTCTTCTCAAGGCTGAGCAACCCCAACTCTCTCAGCCTGTCCTCGTATGGGAGGTGCTCCAGCCCTCTGATCATCTTAGTGGCCCTCCTCTGGACCAGCACTCAAATCCTATTGTCCATGTCCCTGACAAAGATGTTAAACATCACCAGTCCCAACACCAGTCCCAACACCGACCCCTGCAGAACACCACTCATTACTGGTCTCCACTCTGACATTGAGCCATTGACCACAACTCTGAGTGCTAATATCCAGCCAAATCCTTATGTGTCAAGTGATCCATCCACCAAATCCATTATCTCTCCAATTTAGAGACAAGGATGTCGTGTGCAGGACAGTGTCAAATGCTTTGCACAATTCTAGATAGATGTCAGTTGCTCTTCCCTTATCCACCAATGCTATAGCCCCATTGTAGAAGGTTGCCAAATTCATCTGGCATGATTTGCCCTTGGTGAAGCCATGTTGGCTGTCAGCAGTCACCTCCTTATCTTCCATGTGCCTTAGCATAGTTTCCAGGAGGATCTCCTCCATGATCTTGCCAGGCACAGAGGTGAGACTGACCGGCCTGTAGCTCCCCGGTCTTCCTTTTTTCCCTTTTTAAAAATGAGTGTTATGTTACTCCTTTTCCAGTCAGTCGGAACTTCCCTGGACTGTCATGACTTCTCAAATATGATGGATAGTGTCTTAGCAACTTAATCCGCCAATTTCCTCAGGACCCACGGATGTATCTCATCAGGTCTCATGGACTTGTGCACCTTCAGGTTCTTTAGATGGTCTTGAACTTCATCTCCTATAGTGGGTGGTTCTACAAGCTTAGCCTTCAGTCCATCAGGATTTACAGGTCCTTTTCAGCAGAGCTGCTACCGAGCCAGTCTATCTGTACCAGAACAGGGGGTTCTACCCTTGATGATGCAGGTCTATGACTTTGTCTTTTTTTAATTCACTGACATTCCTGGAAGCCCATATTTCCAGCCTGTACAAATCTTTCTGAATTATAGTCATGTCCTCCAACATACTGATTACTCCATCTGTTTTGGTGTCATCCACACATCTTACTTGTTTGGACTTACTGTTTACCTGTGACAGATGTAATTAAGTCATAATCATCTGTGCAAAAAAAACAACCTTTAGAGGGGGGTGTGTGTCTATGTTTGTATGTATTTTTAGAATTCCTTGGTTGTTTGAGGTAACATTTAGGATGCAATGTTTATTTTATTAAAATTCTTTTTCTCGATAATTTTTAGAAATCATAAGGATCATGAGACTTCTTACATATGCCATTCAAGTTGAAGTCACACATTGTAATGCAATTTTTCCACCTACACAGCAGAAATTCATGCTTTACAGGTCAGTCATCCTTTTTCCTAGACTAGTCTGTTACAGACACCAAGTAGTACCTTATTGAAGCTTTTTCTCTGTTTGTTTGTTAGAACATGAATCTATGAACATGCAAAATGGTTTTCTTCTGAGTTACTAGAGAACTCAGGAGCAGGTAATACCCGTTTTTTGATATAAAGTACCTTTGTTCTTTTTTACTCCTTAGCTCCTACCTAAATACAGTATACCAGTGATTTTAACATTCTACTCATGCAAATCTTTCCACCAGGTCTCAGTAACACCAGCTAGACCATAAAAGAGCAATTCCAATTCCAATTTCTTTTTTTTATTACCCAGGATTCTAGCATTCATATATAGGCAACTAAAGCACTTCTGTTCAAACTTCTTGGTGCCTTGATTAATTCTATTCTTGACATCTTGATTTTGTGCTAAATGAGTGTTCATTTGTTTCTCCTTTACACCCTCCTTGGTAGTTGTTAGTTTAATGTCCTTTGACTGTTTCACCTCAAGTTCTGTGAATTCAGATGGCACTGGTACTAAAATGGACCATCACCAATAAATTATTGAGCAGTGACTAGAGGTACATAAATAATCTTGTATTTATGCTGTAGATAATATTTATTTTAGTAATGTAAGCCAGATATCTGGTCTAAACTGCTCTATAGGCTTTCTCTATAGTCAGTTTAGAAAGGTATCTCGATTCTCCAAATTCAGAGGCATTCCTAAAATGAAATGAGTGATCATCTGGAATCTCTCTGCTGGTAGAAGAAACAGCCTGGATAAAGTCTTGTTAACTGGAATACCATCTCTCATATTCAGGGTTAGGACGCATTTAATAATTAACTGAGTCATCTGGAAATGATTCTTTATTTTCATTCACTATACATTCCAGCACATTGCTGACATTCCTAAGTGAAGACAGTTGAATCCCACTCAAATAAAAAAATAAAAAAATTCCATCCTATTATCTGTCTGTTAATGCAGAATACTCTTTCTGTCCTCAGTAATGAGTCCTTGAAATAAAATATTTTTCTTCTTTTCCAGCTCATTCTTTCTTTTTTTGAGTAGCCATGGTTATCCTGCAAGACTAGCCAGGTAACTGTTTTCGGCTATTTTCTGTTACTTCCCATGAAATAGGATTTATTTCCTATAGGAAAACCTTCTCCACATGTGATATTTTTCCTGGACCTCTAAACCCATGTTTCTTTTGTCTTGTTCATTCTCATCTCCCTCCTGACACCTAGAATGCTTCTGTATCTTCTAACCAGTAGGGATAAGTTGGCACCCTCTTCCTCTGGTTACTTATTTGTTCAGTATAAAGTGGGTATAATTCTAAATTCGATTAAATTAGATTATCAAATTCTCCTCCTTTGTGGTGCTTTTTCTTGTTAGAAGATATATACTAGTCCTAATCTCTGCAAACCACCCATCTTTATTTTGCAACATAGCCGCCTGTTGGTGGTCCTTTTCAATTCAGAAAAGTGAAGGCAAATAAAGGTCCTTTTCACTTCAGAAAAGAACTAAAATAGAGCATCAAAACCTCTTGTGGGTCATATCCTCTGTTTCAGTGCTGACCAGTGCAGTATGAAACAAATGACCATACCTAGAAAATGTATCTTCCTCTTTTAGAAGTTTTGTTTGCCTGTTCTTAATAGAAAGTGTTCTGCACCTCACATTTCATTTGTGTCATTTCTGTAACCACTCAACAGCTTCAAATTTTAATAAGATTGCAAACCCATGGTATGTGCACCAGGGTTATTCAGAGTTTACATTTAAATCACAAAACTGTTTTTCCACTATCTACTGCTTTCTAACATTTCTTTCAGTCTTTGGAGGGTGGGGAGAAGTGGCCATGTACTGTGATTAAAGTAAAGCTAGTGATGTGATTAAAGAACTTACTATTACAGTCTAGTGTCATAGTGAGGAAAAATATCTGGAACTCCATTTCAGTGACTATTCTGATTGACTTATTGTATCTATGTTAAAAATTGTTTGTGGAAAAAAAAAAGTATTTAAATGCCCTCAAACAAGACATTTAAAATAGATTCTCCTGTTCTGCAACAATTCTAAGTCAGCTGGCAACATGCTGGCAACATACTGAGAAGAAACTGCTTTGAGTCGGCACCTGCTATGGGCCTTTGTAACACTTCTGTTTCAATTATACAGTTAGAGTCTCCTGGAATAAAGAATTTATGAAGAAAGAAAACTTAATAACCTGTTTTGCAAACATTAAAATCCAATCTTTAAGTTCCTTCAGTGCCTCAGTTTCTCCATTCATAAACCAAATATCTTTCCATTTAAAACTTATTGAATTATGTTGATAATAGAATGCTTTAGCAGAGCTGAGCGTTATTATCATCCCTGTTACTGTTACATTTATAGACTGTAATCTGCATAGTGACTCATGATATGAAAGCAATTGCTTTATATAATGTCCTATGACTGAAAGTACAATATGGTATTAAAGGAAGACATGTATGATTATGGATTGCCAGCACACCAACAAAAAAAAAACACCACCAAAAAAAAGAGGAAAAAATCCCAACCCAACAAACCCTGAAAAAGTCCTTTCTTTGTGGATAATGTATGACTCAAAGTTTGCTTTTTCCCTGATAGCTCAATGGTGGAGCTTTACCAGTCTCCAGGGGAAATCAAGATCTGCATTTAAATAAAGATATTAATAACTAGAGCTAGGTTTTGTTTTGCAAGGATGGTAAGAGTTGTAAGAGAGGATGTGAAATGAATACCAAATGACATTCCAGATATTCTGAAGAGTTCATCTTTTGTCATTTATCACATATTGTACAGTAAATTATGGGCTATATTGTAGGGAGTTTAATAAATGCATTGTTCAGGAGTTATTGGTGGAATTCTGTTAAAGCAATTCAAGTTTGTCTTTAGCATGTATTGCTAGGACTGTTCATACACTAAGAGGCAACATATGTTCATTAAGGCTTGTCAAGCGTTACATAGGAGAGAAACAGAAAAAAAAAATCCACAAACCAAAAAAACCCTAAAGAAAATAAACATCCAGCAAAACAATTTTATTGGTGGAAGCAAACAGCTGTGTAATTTGGTCTTGGAATAAATGTTTAATGTGAAATGAGAGTAACAGTCTTCTGGAGATTGTGTAAAGGTTAGGTTAAGGAGACTTCTGGGCATTATGCAAACAAAAATCTGGTTCTAGAATTTAGTGTGAGGGACAAGAAGCAACAGGGGTTGCAGTGATACAGGGCTGCAGGGTGGTGAGGAGTGGTCAGATCCCTGTGCCATACGTCCATCTTTTTTAGTGGAAAATCCTCAACAAGTGTGACATCTTTCTGAGTGTTAATTGGATGCACTAAATTATAGTTTCCATCTTTACATCTTATCTCTTTACTTAATAGCTCAGGACATTGTGCTCCACTTGGGCTTCATTGCAAGCTCCAATGTAAAGGACCAAAGTCCTCTTTGCTGTTAACTAAATCTTACTCCATACTTCATTGCTGACAGTTTTGAAATTCCTGTGCATTTTTACCCTTCTGTAAGTCTTTTTTTTTCCTTTTTATTAGTACTTTGAAACCATCATTTTTTTTAAGGTGGCCATGAAAGATGTCATTTCTACTTTTAGACTGCATAACTCTGCTCTGTCCAACAAAAAGTACTGCTAGGGTTTTAATTCTCAACAAGACAGAGTCAGCAAATTTCCTCCTAATTTTGCTTACAAATACTATTTCCATCTGTGTGGACTGGGAAACTGGGAACTGGGAATGATCCAAAATCAAATTTTTTATATTCTGTCAACTTACTATGCCTTTTGATTTCTCATTGTTTAAACTATATAAATCTTTTCAAAGCTTTGCAGTTTAAGATTGATTTCTCGGGACAGTGTCCAGCAGTGCAAGTACACTGAGGCAATCATCGTTCATGCTGTGTTTAACATTCTTTAGGACATACCAAAAAAACCAGTGAAATAGCTGACTACGCTGCTCACTAAATTCCCCTGGTTCTGGCTAGGCTGGCTTGGAGGTCAGCAAGGGTCCCTTTTTTTAGCAGGTCGAGGTGCCCTGCTGGTGTTTGCACCCTGCAGCAGTGGTTGCTGCTGATCAGGTGAAGAACTAAGCAGATGATGGTCTTTGCACATAAGTTTCCTCTTCCAGCTACAGAGGCCAGTGCAGGAGCAGGCGGCTTCCTGCCTTCCCAGAACCACTCCTTGTTTCAGCTGCATGAGTTGGCCAAGAAGAGAATGGTGTAAATTTTCCTGTATTTCAGCTTCAAATTCCATGTTCAGCAGCAGTAACATTTGGGAATTATAGGGAAAAAAATATAATATTTTAGTATTGAATGCAGAGATTTAGATCACAACATAGGAAATACATTCTGTGAGCAACCTATTTTGTTTCAGCTGAGTTTATCTTATACACCATTCATGTTTCTCAGGCAAATACTGCTCCAACACATACTAACTGCAGTTCTGATGAATTCCTGGGTTTGTATAAGCCGTCATTGTGCACAGAGTCAGGCCTTGTCTTTGGCCTGTCCTTGTCCCGGTAGAATCAGTTCTAGTGGAAGCTAACTGCAGATAGCAATTTTTTTTTTCATTTTTTTTTTTCTCTAACATTTTGCCACTATTAAAATGTAACAAAAATGTATTAGAGAATACTGTCACTTTAATGGTTAAAGTAATAGCTGAAAGTAGATTAATACTTACTCATTCATGCATGAGGGGGAGGAACAGATGAATGTATTTGAAGCTTTGTTCTTTTCAACTTATGATCCTTCTCTTCTCTAGTGAACCTGTAAGTAAAAGAGTACCATGCCCCAGCAACCTCTGATGTGTAATGTTTGTAAATAAAATGGCACTAGAAAAAAGATCTTTGTCATATTTTCACTTTATATTATTATGCTCTCAATAGTTGTTTCTGTAGCTCTTTCAATGTGAGACAACATAGTGTGCTTTTATCAAAGCACAATGTTTCTTTGTCCTGAAAACAGGTATATTGCTGTCCTCATTAAAACAAATTAAATTGTCAACCATGACTATATATCTAATTATTTAATTTGCTGTCTTTTTCTAAGGAGACTTGGAGAATGGAAATTATTTATAAATCTGAGTGAAATGCTGCTTTCCAGGCTTTCAATATTTGATATACACTGATGTATGTCCATGTAAAGACAGTATTTTCTTGGCTTTATTGTTCTCTGTTATATCAAGGACTCTTGGGGTCAGAAACTTTGCCTGCATAAATCAACAGAGGAGTTTCTCCAATAGATACTGCTGGTTAAAATATGTTTGTAAAATAATTTGAAAAATATTTTAATATTTTCTTAACAGAGAAAAGTAGCCTAACTTTTTCCACTGGATTATGAAACCTCTTTCCTCCTCCTCCCCACCTCTTATTATGTGGCTGAAAATGCTGAACAACCAGTAATAAGAAAGCAAAGTTAAGGGGTGGAGGGGAGGAAGAAACAAAGAAAATTGAAAAGTAGGGGGAGAATATTTAATGGAGGAAAATATTGTGAAACAAAAATACTGACTATCTTGTGAGCAAAGAGGAAATAAAGATGTACCACTTCTGTAATGCTAAGTTACACTGGGGCAAGAGTTCATCAGCTGAGGCCTGTCTCAGTGTGGTCTGCTGTCAAGCCCAATGTTATTTTTCTGGTATAGAGCTGGAACTGTAAGAACTGATTTTTCGAGAAAGAGTTGTTGGTTTTTTTTTTTTGTTGTTGTTGTTAGGAAACACAAATTCAGCAAAATCACAGCTTGTTCAGAAACATGCCAGTTCCAGTGAAGATTGTCCCAAGAAACGTTTCCCACATCCATCGATCATTTTCAGAAAAGAGAGAGGAAATACCTACTCTGTAACATTCAGTATCTGACATTCCCTGGGATGCTGAGAAAAGTTCACGCTCCTGCTTTGCCTCATTAGTGTAAGGGACTTGAAGGTTGGCCTCCTGGGGGTTGCATGGCTCCAGTCTCCGCTGGCTTCTTCTCGCCCCTTGTTTGTCATTCTGGAGTGGTTGCAGCTCTTTCTCTACTCTTGAGAAACTTTGAAAGGCCTTTATTCAATTTTGATATGAGAAAGTTGATGAAAACTTACAAAGTAAATCTTGATGGGAAAATTATTTCCCAGGCAGGCAGCATTATTTGTGGTCAAATCTGGTTTACTACGACGATTAACAGTATGTGCCTATCTTGGATCAGAGCTTGCTCCCAGTAAGTGATCAATCAGCCTTGGATTCTTCAGAGGAGAACTTTAAAATTTTGGATGTAATATGAAAAATATTTATTTCCCTCTCTTGTTACCTTGTGCAATTTTGTGATGTTCTACTAAATGCAAATTACTCTTCATTACGTTGTTTTGGTGGCTTGTTTTCTGTTGTTCATCCACATGTTTATTTATAAACAGATTGCTATATATGATAGCAATTACAGTGTCAGTAAGAATAATAATCCAGCAAAGCAAAGCCAATGATCATTATGAAGAAGTATATAGGAAAGGCTAAATTAATACCAGAAAAGTGTAGTCACGCTACAGTGAAAAAGTACTCACTTTGGATACTGTGCTTATGACAAAGTCTCTAAAGCATTAATAACTACGTGCTCGCAACAAGAAAATTTTATAGTTGAAGAAAAGGAGTACTAAATGCCTATTATTACAACGATGCATATTATTAATGAACATAATAAAATATGTGAATTAGTAATACAAAGGAGAATAGCATATGAGGAAAACTTAACGCTAATAGTCTTGCAGGGGAGGAGGTGGAAGCCCCATTGCTTGAGTTATTTAAAATGGGAGAAAATGCAGCATTTTAAAGAAATAGCCTGTGCTGCAGGTTTTTGCACCAGACTGAACACTACACTGTTCCTGCAAAATCAGACAGAAGTGGTAGTGAATTTAGCAGATGATGATGACAGTGAGTTAGGTGCTGAGTGCATAGTATCACATAGGCAAGCTGATCTTTAGAGAATACCCTCAATGAGGCCCAGAGGAACTGCTATCCAGAATATCCTTTTAATTTTATCAGTGCTGATGACCAGACAGTGAAGAAAGACAGGCTTTCCCAGCGACTGTACCCATTTCAATTCTGAAATGCCCTTAAGGTGATCCTTTTTCTCCAATGACTGTACAGAGAAGGCAGAGCAACTTAAATGCATTTCTTTCAAATTACCTGAGTGCTCTATGTATCCAGCATAATTTGAAATTTGGAAGCAATTTTGGGCCCTTATAAGTCTTGATTGTTTGACAGAGGATGAAAAGGACAGTACCTACGGAGGCATATGTGCTATGCTTCTTTGGCTATGTGGGAATAACACAAGAAAGAAAATTAGTCATCAGATTGTGTGGGTTTACAACACACATTTTCTCTCCTTTTGTGTGATAATATATTTGATACTGCTTCCTAGGGAAAAGTGGTATAGAATATTAATTTTTCACAGGTTCTCAGGGAGTAAAATGAATAGCATTAGATGGGTCTTGCATACTCAAATATATGCTTACTTTGTAATATAGTCAATTTGTATTAAATTACTAGTTTTCAAAACAATTTTGTTTCAGCTTGAACTGACATTTTCAGAGTCAAGGCAATTTAAATTTACCAACTTGACTGCAGTTCTTAATTCAAGTGCACGTTTGAAAAGATTGAAAAAGCTGTTACAATAGCTTAACTCTAGCTCAACAATTTGAGAGCCAAGAGTAATGCAGAGTTGAAGTAATTTCTCTCTCAGCACAGTCTGCTAAAATAATCTGAGGATTAAATCCAGCATCATGGAGGTCACCAAAAAAATAGAACTGGTACTTTTTCTGCCCATCTAATTCTTCAGTGAGACAACTGGTCTTCCAGGCTCTTCCAATAAAACCTAAGTAAGCTCTCAGCGCAGCCACAGGAAAACTGTGGGCATGTTTGTTTTGTTTGGTTGATTAGTTTTTTTCAGTTTAATTAGGAGGAAGGCTGAAAAACAGAACAAAAAACCCCAAACCTTTCTCTTACACCCATACTTTTATGGACTGTCTTGATCACATCCAAATAGGATTTTTGTGAAGGACACTGAAAAAATAAAAGATAGATTTGAAATAACTGTAGCTCTGTGTTGTGGCATCATTAAATGTGTACAGGTTTCTAGATGTAAATAAAACATCTAGAAATGGGTTTGATAGAATACTAGACTTGGGGAAGGTCTATCAGATTCCATTTTGCAGGCTGTACTTCATGCATTCTCTGCTCTGTTAGGCAGTGTTCTCAACCTATGGTACACAGGGAAAATCTTGTCTTTAATACACCTACACTCACTGAATATTGATACAATAAAGTGCGAAGCAAGAGAAAGAACATAATATGAGGTTGCAGATTCTTCTTACAGAATGTCATTGCTCGTGGATTTGCCAAGGTAGGGTACTGTAGCTTTGGGACTGATGTTAATCCATTCTCGTTATCTTTCTCTTCACTTTCACATGTTGCAAATCCTACATTTATTAATTATTTATTTTCAGGGTTTTTTTTCCTTAATTAAAATTTAAAATATACTATATGTTTTCTGATTTAAAAAATAAAACACTGATGTTGTTTTTTCCATAGTTACTTCCTGATTATTTTAGAAGTTCAGTTCAACCCAAATAAAGGTGAGGTATACTGATAAATGAGCTGTGAGTGACTTCCTAATGAATTATTTATTGATAGACATGAAGTAAGACATCCTTACTGCTTTTTAGAATTCTTGCTCTTGCATCAAGATCAAAGCAAACATAATTGGAAAGATGCTAACAATGCTATAAAATATGAAAATTGAAGGATGGAGAGCTCGGTCCCTTCAGGTTGTAGCAGAACAAATCTTGAAAAATAAGTGCTTTCACAGCTACC
Source organism: Pterocles gutturalis (assembly GCF_000699245.1). Classification (NCBI taxonomy): domain Eukaryota; kingdom Metazoa; phylum Chordata; class Aves; order Pterocliformes; family Pteroclidae; genus Pterocles; species Pterocles gutturalis. The sequence goes on from NW_010101000.1 coordinate 13,700, forward strand.
TAAAAATCAAACAGAGGAAGCTCTGTGGAATATTTTGACAGCCTGTTTTTAGAAATTCAGTGCGTCTGGGAAGAGTTCAGGATATCTATTTA
>NW_010101000.1:13822-47968 GCF_000699245.1 Pterocles gutturalis
CTGACTTTAATACATTAAAGATTTGCAATACATAAACATATGTGTAGTGGCAAGAAGCTGTGCAGTGTAATAGTGGCTCACTTTCTTTTACTTTCTTTTTACCCTACAGTTCTGTATTTTTTATCCATCATAAAAAAAAATAGAGTATTAATTTGTAGTTATTCTGCTCTGAAATACTTGGTTTTGTGGGCTTCTATCCTTCTGCTTGAGAATCTCAGAAGTATTAATGAATTTGCTTATCAAACCTTCATGAGCCAGTGTTACTGATTTTTCAGCAAATTTGAGACCATATTTTTATTTGGTGTAAACTGAAAGAAAGCCTATGAAGTTTGCCCAAGCAAGCTTCTAAACTTACCAGAAACAAGGACCCAGATATTTCAACTCTCTCACTAAGGACAGGTCAGTCTCTCCTTGGTTATTTCAAAGCTGAGATGCAATGCAAGAGTGAATCTGATTGCATGTGTTAGGCTATATGCTCCATTCATGTCCTGACTTTTTCTGGGATGAATTCTGAGCTTTTTGCTCCTAGTCCTTGATAAGAAGACCTGGGTTTCTAGGTTAAAAGAACCTGTGTTATTCTCCTGCATGTTTCCTGAGAGGAATGATTGGGAAACCAGGCGTACAGATCCGTGTTGAAGAGCACCTGTCATGTAGGATATAACATCTGTTTATCCTTCTTGACTTCTGCAATTAATTTTGTTTTCCTGTTGTTGGTAGAATGTAAGCTGAGAAACATACCATTGTCAAACTTGCTCTGTGTAGAAAAAGACACTCAAGTGCTTCATGGTATCTTTGCTATGATACTGTCATTGATTTAAGGTTAGCTGCATTTGGAGACAGAAATGTCTCTAGAAATCTATCAGAAGGCAGCAATTCCTCTGGGAAGTAAGTTAGGGTTAGAGCAAAGTTAATGAGTCAGAGACAATGCTCTTGAAAGTCTCTGGACACTAAATCTTTCCTGAGAAGAGCATCAGAGGACAGAATTTAACCCTTAGCAAGAACCTGAATAAACGTAGAGAATGTGAGTGTTCAGTTACTTTCTTTTCATATTGTGTCTGGGTTTAAATTTAAAAAAAAAAAAAAAAAAAGAGAATAAAAATCCATTCCTAAATATTTAGAGGTTTTGTGAGGAATTCCTAAAAATAGAAATCATCTCCACTTCTGTGCAAAGGATATTGTGTTTGACATATTACAGTGATCTCAGTTAACCCCAAGTATGCTGCTGAGTCTCAGAACTTATGCCATCATTCGAGATTTTCTGTGTCTTTCTCTTGTGACTTGCTTCCACCGCAGTACAGGAGCAGTCAGTGTTTCCTTGGTGTTTTAAAGACAGAAATCCCATTTTGTTTGTAAAGTAAAAAAGCAGTGAAAACTTGCAAACAGAAAAATGCATTTCAGTTAAAAATTCATTTGTTCACTAGAAACTGTTGCTTTTAAAATATTTACAGTACTTCCTTCCCTAAAGTACTCTGTTGTATGATTCAATCCTATGTCTCATCCTGCTCTGTAGTTTAGATCTTCCTTGGTCCTAACTATGAGGTATGAACATCTTTTTTGCCTCTTGCCTTACTCCTGTGCATGTCTAACAGGAGCCCTAGCATACTTCTACTGTAAATTTATGCCTGAATTTATCCATCTGATTTAAGGCAGCTACCTGATGCATTGAAATTAATTTTGGTAGTCTAAAAAGCACTGACATTAGGGTCACAATTACCTAGTTTTTCTCCATGAAGAAATAGGCATTTACAAAGGATGATTCACTCATCCTCTGTAAGGAGTCTGTGTCTTTTCACAGAGGTCTATAGGGACCTACTGTGTTTTGGGTAATCACCTGAAGTTAAGCTGAATAAACTGAGCCTTCATGCCTATGCAAATTGACCATGGATGGCAGATTTGGAGATTTAGTTTGACAAGGGAAATGACAATGGAAGTTTCTCCATGGTGCCTAGGCAGAGTGCAACAATCCTGAGATTACAGCTGTGCACGAGGCCATGTCTATGCATGGCTAAGCACTGAATGCTTGCTCATTCGGTGCTTGACACTACTGCTCAGACTGCCAAGAAATGTCACAATTCTTCTGGATGTTTTTTAAGATGGACAAGCTTAGCCACAAGGAATTTAACTAAGACAATTCTATTTCAAGATGAGAGAAAAAGGAAGCATCAAGGAATTAACTTCAGTCCGATGAAGAGTAGACTATTGCTAAGCCGATGAAAAGGCCAACTTCTGCACCAGAAATGTTTAATTTGGATGTGTGCCTGCAATTACTTTAGTGTTATTCTGTGTTTTGTAAAATGACTGAGAAAATCTTATGAAAACAGCTTGGTGAAGAATGAGTGTGGGAAGTTATGACTGGACAGTGGTTTGGTAATTGACACTGAGACTTTAAGTCCAGGAAAAAAAAAAAAAAATCATCTCCCTTTATTCATAACAAAACTTGTGGGAGTTCCTTGAACTGACTTGATCTTTAAGAAGAGTAGCCAAGATTTGTCTATCTTTTTAGGAAAAAATGTTAAATATCAATTTTGTTTAAAAAGTTCAGTAATGAGGTATTCAGCACAATTAGCGACAAAAGTCTGGTTTTAATTAATACCACTACTGTTTGAAAAAGTGTAATTAAAGTATCCTGCCTTATTTCTAATTCTGATTTGTCTTTATTGTTAGTTCTGACTTTGAGGAGTCCTTCTGCCCAAGAGCAAAGAATAAATATGTTTTGATAATAAAGGCTAAAAAGAAAAAAATAATAAAATTATTTAACGATGAAATGAAAACACAGAAGAGAGACCCTGCAGCACAATCAACTCTAATACAGAGTGTCAATAAATTTGTACTTTTTATCAGATGCAAAAGTATAGATATCAAGGTGTTTATTCACATCTCGTTAATGAGGCAGGGATGGACCATTGCCCCTTTTCCGATGTCATGGAATGTAAGTATTAGCAAAATAATCACTGGAGAATGGCTGTGATAACCTCGTAAGCAGTCTTCCATGTCTTTGTATATTGTTAGAGTTCATTTCAAAATCACTTGATTTTACAAATATTAGAAAAATCATCCAAGAAAACCTCTGTGTAGGCACCCTTAATTGTCTTAGTGGATCCATTCTGCATTTGCTGTTGAACAGAATCCTTACCAAAATGATCTCCTTGCAACCTCTCAGAAGCAAAGCTTTCTTACATATATTAGCATTTCTATCAATAAGCTAACACATATCAAGACTGAGGAATGCCTGTTCATATGTGTGGTCACAAAATATGTCCAGTGAGTTCAAAATTTAAGCAGAATTGGGTGTGTGCTTCAAAATTTTCCCAATCTGTACTGTCATGAGTCAAGTGACTGAAGCAGGTATGTTAAAACTTTAGCTTGGGCCACTACAGTTTACCGAGTAGATCACATCCTGCCTAATTATTACCAGGACTGTAATTCCACAGAACCAATAATTTTTTTTTAGATTTTCTAGTGTTCCATTTGAATAAGCAACTGTAGTGTCTATTTCTTTTCTCCTTGACTTATTTTACATTAAACATTTTTGTCCACATTTACCCATGCTGATGGTTAATTCACAACAGGTAATATGGAAAATACAGAAAATTTACCTTATCTTGTGTGATTTCATTCATATTCTTTTTCTGGGGATAAATAGTATGAAAATGTGTTTAAGTAACAACCTATTTTACTAGCAAAAATGTACATATCAAAACTGAGTATGACATAAGTCAATTAATTTTATTCTTTTTCATCTAAATGTAGAATAAGTCTGTTCCTCCTTTTAAAGCTTGGAAGGCTGACCTCAGTCTTTCAAATCTGTGGTCTTTGCCATATGACTTCTTTGTGGACATCACTCCTAAATGAAATAGCATGGATTTTATTCATTGCAGTAAACCACAAAACCACTGATGTGGACAATTAAGTGTTTTGTAAGTAATGGTGAAGTCTCATTTTTGTAATGACTGTAAGCTCTATAATTGGCTGACTTAAAGTACAGCTTTGTACTGTGCAGCTGTAAAGTGACCACAGTGAATTCTGTCTCCCAATTATTTATTAGTGGGTTTTGTTTACAGAAGGCTTTTAATCTACATATAGTTAAGACGACAGGAAGATAAAGTGGATTTGACTTTTTTTGTTTAATTTTGCTTATTTCTTGGTTCTGCTCAGAATAAAAAATTGTTACTAATGGAAGGTGGGAAAAAAATCCTTCTTTTTCTTCCTTTCCGTTTTGTAGGTTTGATAGCCTTTCTAGCTAATCAGAGAAATGTGGGTGCTTTCATTGCATTATGAATGTACAGATAGTACTTTTTTTTAAATGTTTAGTATCTTTTACCAATTTTAGTACACGTCATAAATATATGGAGATACATGTGCATTCCAGAACCACAGTGAAACATGCAAATATGTTGTGGGAACTAATAGTTATGAGGCTAGATCTATAAAGGGACAATGGTTCACTTAAAGAATCCTTACTCCCCAAGTATCTAGATATTCTTTGTAAATTTGGTGGATTACATGTTTCCTTCTGTACCCCAGAAGGAAGAAGGAGTAGTTTTTGAAGAGTATGATTCACGAGAGCTTTAAATATATATATATTTTTTATTTATTTAGTAGCTTATTATGCAGTTGGTATTTTCTGCTGTGCACAGATTTACTTGGGGAAACAGGAGAGAGGAGCAACAAACCCAGTGAATTTACAGACTCCTTTTTAGCTTGGGTTTGCATTGAGCACTGAGAGGAGAGTCCTTTAGGCCTCACCTTTGCAAGAGTATTGTCTCTCTCGCTGGATTCATAGGTGAACATGTCCTGAAACAGGGATTCAAGCCAATCTCTTCACACAAAATACAGAAAAACAAGGTTCTGCACATTTTTTTCTAACAGTTCACTGATTAAAGAACCATTCAATGTATGAGAAAAATTTCCTTAGATCCTTTTAGTGCTTGATGAAACTTGAATGCATGTTTCCTGCAAGATTGTATCAAGTACTGGGCTATATTCTGAATAAAGACTTTCTCCATCTCTTTTCTTGTTTCTCTGATGTACTCATATGATCTACTGAAATATTTGTTGGCATGAAAAAAAAAAAAAAAAAAAAAAGATGAGGCAGGATCTTATCTCTGAAAAGGCTGAAGATTTCTGCACCAAGATGGGATATATGGCTTACAATATTTTTATCTTTTTCTCCTGAAAATGGGTCACTGCACAGGTAGAAATTTAGAAGAACTAAAAGATGTCAAAACGGGAAACCACATCATTCCAGTCTCAGCTCCCAGGACTGAGTTTCTGAAGTCAATGGTTTTTGTATAAAGCACATAAACACTCCAGGAAGCTGTGACAAAAATGTTAAAACAAAGATCCTGGACAGACCAGTAGGTTCTCTCAAGCCATCTTCCTGTCTGTGATGAGAGACAGACATCTGAAAATATAATTTCACCTTCCCCTGCAGGACCATGACCACATTCTTCTCTCCCTTTTGGGCCTTTCATGATTCGTTCAGGCACACAACAGTGGCACTTGTAGGAGGCCTCACCCCTTTTTTTTTTATGTCTTTTCTCTGCAATTCACAAAACAAGTTTTGTCAATATTCTTTGTGAAAATGGCTTTAACTGTTGTTTGTGCTGAATGTGGTAGATCTCTCTAAGTCTACTGAGAGAGGAGCCATGCAAGAGGGTATGAATACAATATGGTCTTTGATCTGCTTTCAGATTTGAAGAAACAATTTTTTTCTATGGTGGTGAAATAAAGCATGCAATGGCTAGGCTTCTGCACATCTTGTGGGACATCCGTTGGCGATGCCTGGAGTTACATTTGCAATTTAGTGTTCTGATGGGTTTGGCCTCAGCAATGTCATGGGGGTGCCCTACACAGTTCCTATTGTCATTGCTGACATTCTTAGACAGTCTTTGAGCACAGACTTCCATGATTTCAAAGTGGAGGGGAAACCTGAATCAACAGGAGATTTTCCCTGGCAGACCCTCCTACTTCTGCACGGGAAGCAATTTAGACATACAGGCAGTTACAGGGTCCAAAGTGGAGGTGTTAATATAAGGTAGATGGTTCCAGGATTTAACAGCAGAAGGCATTTTCAAAATCCCATCTTCAGCACCAAAGCAGGAGAACAGCATCTCTTCCCTGAGAGTTATTTTGGATCTAGCTTATTATTCTTTTATAACTGATGGAACTATTCTCATTTACACCAGCTTTGCATTAAGTACGCACTTAGTTTGGACTATTGCATGCTTTCACAATAAATGTTCACCTAAGCACAGCGTGTATTTAGCACACTATGGCTCATGAAAAAAATATGGGCCCCAACATTAATTACTTATTATTAAAAGATTGTAATAACAATTGCCTTCTACCTGTGAGTGTAATTGAGTGAAAGTGATGGATGTACTTCTGTAGCTACTGTGTTATTTTGGGTTGAATTTGATTAGTAAAGCAGATCCTAATGCAAGAACAGTGCATTTACAGGTTGCTCTCGCATGCCTTGAGGGCTACCACTCAAGCAAACAGAACATTGAGGTTACTAACACTGACAATAGAACAAGTTTTAAATGGGATTAAAATGATGACATGATAATTGGAGCTTCCAGGAGGGGTATGTTTTGGTTGGAGTGCAGAGAGAAAAATAGGGTTGAAGAATCAGGTCATGCTGACTTTCCTTTTTCAAATAACAAATGTACTCTGAGAACTCCTCACTCTGAATCTTGGCTTAACTATCAGCATTTAAATTCTCTCTCTCCTGAACTTGCTTTCCTAACTCTGCGCACCATGATCTCTTATAATCACTACTTTAGAAGGATACTCTTGCCAGTCAGTCTGTATTGGAAAACTATAGGCTAGTTTTCTGTACGGTTTCCTTGGGTTAGGTAGTTAAAGCCTTTCAGATGTTCCTAGTGGTTAGAAGAAACTGGAGCTCTATAACTGGCTTCTACCATTAATTTTTCTATGTGGCAATTCACCTTTCCCTGTATTTTTCTCCATATTACATGCAGTTCTCTTATATAGGCTCATTGACAACCTAGATTTTTCTTGTTCATTATTTAATCCAGTTTTGATTTTTTTTTTGAGAAATGGATCTCCATTTGAAATATTTAAAAAACAAACTTTGTAAACTTTTGTGTAATATCTACAGTATGTATTTCACTGTCTCAAAAAATTTAGAATGTTATGAACGGTGAAAACAAAACAACAAAAAAGTAAAGTTATTTAGATTTAAGAATGCTAGAATATCTAAGTTAACAGCAAAATTCTTTTTTTCAGACTTAAGACTGTAGCATACATGTCATTCTAACCAAGATGCATTCGGGACAGTTCAAAGTCAAACTCAGGATACAGCTGCATTAGGGGATGAAAAAAGTAGAATATCAAAAAAATTTACACATTTATCCCTTCTTTACACTTCCTTTTTTAATCTTCCCTGTGTTTGTGCAAATTTTTAATATCTGCAGATATCATGATTTGGCACTGTGTTATACTGAATTTAAAGTGAAATGCAACAGGAAGATATTTACTAATTGCTGCAATACTAAATATATTAATATCTGAAAGAATTGTGTGCTAGATTATAATATTATGATGAAAAAGAAAAATGAACTTGTACTGAAACTTCTGGATAATGACACAGTAAATTAAGTTAAAATGCCTAGGTACACATCTACACATCCATGTACAAATTCTATTACTGTAAATGGTAGTCTGTTCTATAGTTTCACTGAGCTAATTCCTGACTTTCATATTGAGGAGAACTACAACAATAGCTGAACAAAGGCAGCCTAGATTTTTCTTGCCATTTTAAAAATATAGAGCTTTTGATCATGTCAGAATCTATCAGTATGAACAGCTATGGAGGTATCATCAAAAAGCCATGTATTTTGTCTTCAAGTCATACAGAATACCATTAATTATATTATTTGCCTTTTCGTCCATTCCTCTCTGCTCTTATGTACTTGCTGACAGCTGTACTTAGTGGTGTGACACACAACCTTCCCTGGAGCAGAGCCCTTTGAGCATGTGCGTTACTGTGTTGTTCAGATGGATGGAATCTATTGCTCTAGGTCAGCCCATCCACATAGGCAGCCACTTAAAGGAGATTGGTTCTCTTCTACCCAAGATGTAGCAGCACCCTAAATTTGTGCTGGTAGTATTGTCAGTATAAAACAGAGAAAACTCTCCAGCAAAAAATTATGAAGATCAGGATGCTCTCCTGCAACTTCTTACTTATTATTCGCTTCAGTAACTGAAGAAAATTGCTTTGGTTTCACATTCTATTACTGCATTACTCTAAATTAAATGTTGAGGTTTTGATAGTAGATGTTACAAGTCATTATCTGAAACACAGACTGTTCAGATATTTTTGGTAGTTTGGAGATTTCTTTTGGCAATTTTTATACCGAACTGAGCATGATTTACATAAGAGAGCATATGCTAGGTAAGTTCTTTGTTAAGTTGATATAGGAAATGCATTACATGCTATTACATGTAAGCTTACATGTTACGGGGAGGGCACGTTGGCTGTTCATCTGCATTGTACTTTTGTCAAGTCACGGTTTACTCAATGCAAATGGTCTTCAGATAATGTTCCAGAGTGAATCAACTTTTTGCCATGTTTTTCTGCTGATGCAGTTTTATTGTGTTCGACTGGCTTTTCAATTCAAATAAGATAAGTACTTACTCTCTTGTCTCTTACCTCCTGTTCAGCAGCAGGATGGAAAGGAGCGAAATGGCAGCCAAACCACATAAATAAAGAGTATGCTCTCTATTGCAATTTATAACAAAGAAGTCAGAGTCTATCTAAAATGGATAATCTTATTTTTATGCTTGCATTTCTCCTTCAAAGACATGAAAGCAGGGTAATGCTCTAGCTCATCTAATGATGCTCTCTTTCTGTGATATTATAGCTTAATTATCTTGTTGGTGTTTAGTAATACCATGAATAAGATTTTGAATGAGTCATCACTAAATGTGTTTCAGTTTCCACGTAGTAGTCTATAGGAAGAGAGCTAGTAATGTTGCAAGAACAAGTTAAAACCTGATTATGTGTCTGCAACATCAGTTTTTTGTAAAGTCTCTTCAGAATGGTAGGAAAATCTCAGAGCTGAAACGCTCATTCTGTACTGTCTGCTCATTGCCAGGACTGGGGAAAAAAAAAGACTGTCCTTAGTCTCAGTACTTCTTAAAAACATGCTTCCATTCAGAATGGTGGATATTCTGGAATTTATGCATCTTCCTCTGTGCCATAAAGAAACGTGGCACAATAAACTTAAGCCAAACGTCACAAACTGGTCAGAAATTTATTAGCAAATGTATACTCTAACAATTGTACTTAATTAAGAGAAAATAGAATAGTTCCAATGAGTTTATGCTGAGTACTCTGTTACCTACCAATAAAACTGTATTTTAAAATGGGTAAATGCCATAAAAGTGTATTTTCAGCTTCCTGTGTCTCTGACAGATGAGCAGAAATTAATTTTTGCTATAAGCATGCAACCTTCTGAATCCTTCACTGAATTTTACCAAGGGCAAATAACTGCTATCAAAGTATTTTCATGCTTCCATAGCTGTGCAACTAAACAGAACTCTCTTATAATATTAGCCAATGCCAATCAAAATTGTCAATATTCTGTAAATGGAAGGAAAAAGATATTATTGGTCTCCGTGTCTGAGTGAATCCATGTGTGAGAAGGTGTTGCAAAGGCATTTGATTTTCTGACTCAAGTTTGTGTTTTCTTTCAGTAAATCAAGTCCTTCACCAACCTATACAATAATCAGAAGTTTCAAAATGATTAATTTATTTTCATATGCCTGGCTATTTAAATTGGGTTTATAACTTCTTTATCAACAGGAGAATGGATTTTGTGAACACTTTAATTTTCCTTTGCAGTCATTGCTTCCTCTTGATCCTGCAGTCCTTACTGAAGCAAAACATCCATTCTTACTAAGATAAGGACTACAGAGCCCTCTGTCCTTGCTAACAATTTTATCTGGTGAAAAGGACTGGTTGCGCGAAGTAAAATCTCTGAACTATGGCTAAGAAATCTTGTTTTCTCTTAGTAAATCTGCTGATGACTATTATAGGGCTTACAGCAATTCAGTTAACCTCTGTTTCCATCTATCTTTCCATTTTTTGACTGTTTTGTGTATATAGGAAATATTAGCCAATGGCTTGTCTCACAAGTTTGCAAAAATATCCTGGATACCTGATCTCGACTAGTCAAGATCTCTGGAGAGATGCTATCATACAAAGGAATAATATATCAAATCTCCCGGGAGCTTGATAAATGACAATCATTTATTTTTACAGGTGTCAAATAAATTACACTTGCAGTCCACTTGGAGAAATCTGCATCAAAACAAGAGACTTTTGCCTGTCATCTACTTATCTTTAATTTCTGCTCAATCTTTTTTTAAATTTATTTTTCTTCTTAAGAAATAGACTTTTTTATCCACTCACTCCCACCTGCAATTACACAGAGATTGAGGAACAGTTGCTTAATGCTGCACTTAACTATCCTTCCAGCAGCGCATATCCTTTAAGACCTGTGTTTACTGACAACACAATAAGCAAATGCTGTGATGGTTAAGCAGAGAAGTTAAACAAAAAGTAATCCTCCTACGTGTTCTTCCAAGGGCACTGCCAGCAGATTACCAGCACGGGAGGATAGGAGTTTGACACTCCGCGAGTAAGCATTCTCTGGCTCACACTGAAAGATACACAGAAAATAACTTTCTTTTTTTCTCTGTTCACACGTATGCCCATGCTCTTTATTGGCGTTTTGTATATGGTAGTTGCTTCTCTCTAACAAGGGATGCTTATGATTTGTTATCTCTATGGAAACAACTATTGATCAATGTATATCTTAAGGCATAGTATTATATTTCCTTGTGATGCTAATGCTAAATATGCAGATATAATAATGCAGATGCTAAAAAATAGCATTCTTTTACATAAATTTGTGATCCTGAAATACAGATCATAGGTTTAATAAGCCAGATGACCCATGCAGTATTCCCTCTTTTGTTCTCCAGATCCTTTAGCAGAATAAAGCACTGTTTCATAATAATGTCATGGTATGAGGGTTCAATTGCAGGACTTCTTCATCTAGTATAATAGGACAGAGTATATTTTGAGGAAAACAAACACCTTGTGTTTGTAGTTTGGTCTTAACTTGTTAAAATACTCAGGTCTAAATTGTTTTAATAAAAATACTCTATGTAAAAGCCAGAATAAGATTTATAAATGAATACATGTATGTTGGCTATAATCCATTTCACTGCTAGTATTTGTGTTGAATATTTGAAACAAGGTACCTTGTACCTTGAGGACAGTTATGCAAAGTGTCTGCTTAAAAAAAAGACTTATTAGCATGCTTAGTCCTTATTAGTATACTTAGTTCTGCTAGGGACTAGGTTGTAAAATAATAAGATCTTCAGCTAAAGTTATTCATCATAGCCGACAATCAGAGACAGAATACTTTGTTTCTAGGAAATTAATAAACAGGCTGTTGTTAACGAAAGAAGAGGAAATTATTTCAACAACTAGGGAAATTGTAGCACTCTGCCACTGAATCCCAAAGGAATAAATCCAGATGCGTTAGTAAAAGTTCTTAATTTTTAAGTCAGCTGTCGCAACATATGAAAACTCATTAACAGAGAGGAAGGAAAAAGGCAACTCAATACCGTAACAGTAATTTCTTTTCTAAATACTTTTTTTTCTTACAAATTATTATTTACAAAGGCTTGCATTGATGCATTTTGAATCTCTTTTCCTAGCATTATTTACTTACTTCTTTAACTACTACCCAAGTCAGCCCAGTGTTTATGTATGAAATTTAGGTTAAATCAAACTCTTTTAGAAAAGTCTAACTTTCAAATGTTTGCATTTATTTTAAATTATTATTAAACTATTATTATTTTTTTTAAAAAGGAAAGGGTCTTAGTATTAGCTTTGTAATGAAACTCTGTGTAAGTGGTAATTAAGATACCATGTAAGTGGTAAGAAAGTATGTTAATTTTCACATCTATTAGAATGAATTTGTTCTGACTATCTCTAATATTACTGAGTCTCATTTTGGAGTAGATGTTCATCTTTCTTTAAGCAAAGCCCACATAAGTGAACTGTGAGAGAGGAGTATATAGAAAATAAATTCGTCATCACATATTTTTTTTTTTCAATTAATCTTGCCCTTGATTCAAACAATTACCATAGCATTATTCAATAAACTTTTCCTCACTAACAGGGTTTTCAGCTAGGTGACACATTTTTCTGTAAAACTATTTTGTATCATCACCATATCATCTCATGCAAGAGTGGGTAATGGAAATTAATATTGTAGTGATACCCAGTGACAATTGGGCTAGCTTACTTCACTATTATTGAGAAAAGAGGATTGTCTAAAATTTGTTTAGAGGACTTGCAGGAGAAACAATTACAATGCATCTTGTATGCATTTGTCTGAGCTACTAATAATTTACTTGGCTTTGCAGAATGATGTTAAAATACCTAAGTATATGGTGCATAAAATTACATTTTGTATAGAATTGAAGAGAAACATAAAGAGCCAAAGGAGTAATGAGGAAGGCTTAAAAGTGGAGGTGTAGGAAGATGGGTGGATGATCACCACGTGAGGAGAAAAAAGCACACACCATCTTGAGTGACACACACTTAAAAGTAGCTTTCCTCGTTGTAATTGCTGTCTTGAAAATGCTTCTCAATATACACAAGATTTACTAGTTATATTTAAATTTGTCTTTTCCCTTTATCATAGTCAATAATTAAATAATCTTCCCTGGATACAGCTAAAGGGATCACCTAATAAGATACTAGATAGACCATTTTATTTGCTGCTGATTTTATCATCAGCTAAATCATGCCTGCAGATAATCCACCTGAATTATAGTTTGTGTAAAGTAAACATGTCTCCAGCCAGTAATATCCATATGGCCATTTAAGTGGGCTTCTGGGACCTGAAATGACACTTAAGATAATATACTTCTTTTAAATACATATGTACCTACTGTGTATTCAAGTTTAGTCTCAAGCTGTTAATAGAATCTTTTATTTGTTTGTAGTCTTTGCAGAAAAAAAAAAAAAAAAGCTATTATGCATTTGTTACAAGACAGGTGCCGGGAATACTTGTGTGTGTAATGGCATATAGTATTATTTTTTCACAAAGTGTGAGTGAAATAGCTCCAGGCTTTTTTTACCCAGAGGCCTTTTCTCAAGGTACAGGAGCTATTTAATTCCTCACTGAGATTATAGCAATGTTAATGGGGAGTGAGATATCCCCTGCCTTCCATCCTCACAAATAAGTGGTACATTTTTGAATTTGGTTCCTTTCAGCAAATATTTGGAAGAAAGGCTCTAGGCTGGGTCTCAGAATCCCGCAGGCATACAGGAGCCAAATTATGTCTATTTCCAAGTCACACAATTTTGGGGGTTTTTTGGGTTGCTTCCTGCCTCCTCTAGATTTCATTTACTTTTAATGACTTTGTGACTCTACCATCATTTTCTTGTAGTAACTGAGCTTTGTAAAAGCTAGGCTTTTATTTTGGTCTGAATTTATGCTTGAACTAAAGAGAATGAGATTGTGCATGTATCCACTCCAGCACACAGCCCCCAGGAAACTTGCATAAAAGTAAAGATACTAGAACTTGGAGTAAATCAAAAATCAGAAAACCATATTAACCTCCTGTGACTGCTAAGCCTCAGGGAAACAGGTCACAAAGAGGCACAGCTATTATAATTGAAGTAATGGTGTTACGTACTGTAAACACAGACCAATTGGACTGTATAAATGGCTGTCCATACCCCCGTACTGCAATTGTGAAGAGGTTAGATGCCGACTTTCCTTTTGATATGATTGCGTGAATGTATGTACAGCATGATTGGAGTTGATTAAATTTAGCACAAAGATGATTCATAGTTCATAGTTCATGCATTTTGGAGTTTTTATGTGTGAAACAGAAAGCTGACACTTTCTAGGTGTTAAACATACAAGCAAGGGCTAAGTGCTCTATGCATTTCTGGGAGTAGCTGGAAACCTGCTTTGTGTCTCTTGGAATGAGAATGCCATGAGCAGGTCTTGCACTGTCAGTGCACAGACTGTCACGCTGTACAGAACTAAAAGACCATGTCATGGCAGGAAGGATGATAGACACAAAAAACCCCAAAAATCACATGTGCATTATCTTCTGAACTTACTGATTTCCTGTCAATGAACTCACACTTCATGGATTTGGAACTGCTTTCAGAATGAGTTCACATCTTATCAGAGTTGACAAAGTGACAGGGGAATGAATAATAATTTCCTGCTGTTTCCTTGATTTGCTTTCCTATCCTTTGCATTAAGATTTCATGGGATCAACATGGAAATAGCACTTTCTTTGAGACTTCAAGCAATTGAACAAACCATTGAAAGAATGAAAGACAATGCTTTCAGTATTTAATTTCTTTTAAAGAAATAATTACTGACCTAATTTGCCTTTAATACTCGTTAGTTTTAACATTATTTATGCTCAGTAAATCTGAAGAATATATACTCCTAACCTGCTAACCTATCAAGCATATCTTATTAAATGATTGACTATTACTTGCTGCAAATATGCTTGAGTGTTCCATGAATATTGCAAGTTCATCATATCACCATGCGCTCAGTACCTGGGGCACGACAGATTCACTACTTCTAATCGTTCCTCAAATCTTTTCCCTTCTGGGCCAATTTTTTATAACTCTGTATAACCATTTCTTAACTGAGCTTAATCACTGGATATAGGAATCTTCCAGATGCTATCAACAAAGACTTAGAGAACACATTTAAGAATAGCATGACATTATCTGTATTTACAGAGCGAGTTTTGTCTTCTGAGGAGCAAAGGATTAGGTGGGAAAATAAAATATTTTTGAAGTCTGCTTAAAGCACTGATCCTAAGAATGGCCTTGTAATGATTGTATAGCTTTATCTGAGTGTGGGTATTTTTACCTTGTAAAGTAAAAGCAGAATGCACCACAATGTTCTTATTTTGTAACGCTTTAGATAAGTAGTGAATCAAGCTCTTCTTACCACACAAAAAATGTCTTCTCCACACCTGAGGTTAGTGTTAAGAGAAAGCCATATAATCCATTTTGAACAGCTATGTCAAAATTAAAGAATTTTCCTCTGGAAATACCCCACTGTATGTAGAGTGAGTCTGAGGCAGTAGTGTATAGTAGATACACAGGTTTTAGGTGGATAAAGCTAAGAGAGATGCATCTCACTTTTGGTTTTCTCGCATAAAAAGTCACAGCAACTGTGCTATGAACAAAAAAACAAACAAACAAAAAGCCTTAACTTTAAGGTATGCTAATAGCTCACAAACATCAAATCTGACACACTCAGCTGATGAGTGGTAGCTCAAGCCAAAGATACTTAGTTGCTTCTTGATTTTGCCCTTCTCTCTCCTTCCCTTTGCTTTCCTCTCCTCTTGAAAAATGGTTGCTAGACCTCTCACCCCTGCTTGATATTTTCCCTATTAAAAAAAAAAAAAAATATATACACACTAAAAGAAACCCCCAATAAACATTAGCCAGAAGCTGCCTCTACAGTGAACTCAATGGTGTCCATCTATCAGACATGCCTATCAGATAGGGTCCCTTAGGGATCTCAAGTGCAGGTCCATTTTTGACTTTCAAATGGGCTTCAAGTGTGAAACATACTGAAATGCTCAGATTAAGTAAAGTAGCCTCTGGGGTAGCCTCTGGGTCTGAACAATAGCAGAACTTGAGGCCACTATAAGCTTTCTGGGCAAAATCTGTCAGCACCTGGATACCAGTCAGATTTCTTTGCTCTTTCTGCTTGGAGTACATTCTACTGCCACTGGACTTTGTGCATGAACTGTTTGGTCTATTGCTGCCTAAATATTCCATCTTTAAAATAAAAATTTTAGTACTTCATTACTAAAAAATATATTGCAAGGCTAAAATTATTAAAAAGTCAAAAACAATCTGGGTCTATGGTGACAGAGGTCAGCTGTTTATTAGCTTGTAATACCTGGTTAAAAAGAAGAATTTACATTTTACTGATGTACCTGTCTTAGCTGCAGGAAAGGAATGGAAAACTCTGCATGTGACCCTCGGGTACTGTTTCTAATAACTGAAGGATACTGACATGAGGACTGGAGGTTTTGCAGAAAAAATTACAAATACATTTTCAGTGATTCAGTACCTTTCCATAATAAGAATAGTATTTACTGAATTTTTGGGAGAACTGAAGGTCAGTTCTTCATGAAATATTGTGTGATTTATGCTGTTATTTTGCAAAACCAATGCCCTTGTTCATGTTTGTAAGCTAGTGGTTTTGGGAAAGACTGGAGTGATAAACTATGTACAGGTACTTTTGCATTGATCTTGCCTGCTGGGCGTAGGAATGTATATTCATATGAGCTTACATTTAGAACATAAAGAGCCATCCTTCAGGACACCTGAAAAAGAGAAATTATATTCAGTATTAGCGTGCAGAAGTGAAATATAATGATATATATATATATATATAAAACGCTATATTACTAAGAACAAAAGAGTACAAATCACAGCATGCTGGATATGCTGTTCTTGAAAGAAAGGGAAATAAGGAGAGGGGAGGGAAGGGATAAAGAAAGAAAGTGTACGTGGTTGGGGTAGAGTTAATTTTCTTCATAGCTGCTCATATGGTGCTGTGCTTTAGATTTGTGACCAAAATAACACTGAGAAGACACTTATGATATTACTAAGAACAAAAGAGTACAAATCACAGCATGCTGGATATGCTGTTCTTGAAAGAAAGGGAAATAAGGAGAGGGGAGGGAAGGGATAAAGAAAGAAAGTGTACGTGGTTGGGGTAGAGTTAATTTTCTTCATAGCTGCTCATATGGTGCTGTGCTTTAGATTTGTGACCAAAATAACACTGAGAAGACACTTATGTTCTAGCTTTGCTAGTGTCAAAGCCTTCTCTCTTTGTCACTGTGAGCCCCTAGTGTAAAGACTGGAGGCTGTATGGTAGGTTGGGACCTGAGACAATCGTGCAGATGACCCAGACTAACCAGAGATACTCCTTACCGTATAATGTTGTGCTTAGGAATAGAAGGGAACAGAGGAGGTTTTAGGGAGTTTTGCCATCTTTTGCTTGGGAACTTCCTGGGCATCTGTCTGCCCTTGGGAGGTGGTGAGCGGTTGCCTCTGCATCACTCATTTTGTTCTGTTTTCGCCTCTCTTCTTCAACTTATCCTTCACTTATTAAATTTTTTTTTGGTCGTTTTTCTAAATCTAGACACCCAGGTTTTCTTGCTTTTATTCTTTCTTTCCTCTTCCTCAGTCCCACTATGGGGGGGGGGGAGGAAATGAGAGAATGTCTGTGTGGTGCTTAGCTGCCCGACAGGGTTTACCAAAAACAGAAGGGAATGGGAAAGGGAAGGAAAAAATGATCCTAATTTCTGATGGTCTTTATGCTAGGGTATAGGGATTATTCATTTGTAGCATATTAATTAAATTGTGAGTGGAAAAAAATAAAAAGGGCAGTGAATTACACTGGTTTTCAGCAGGTACTTCAAGATTACAATTTCAAGGAAGAAAAAAAGTCTGTTTTTGAGAGAGCATAGCTTTGTACTCTGAGTTACACAAAACTATATTAATCTTGAAACTGTAACTGTTCCATTGTGTAAAGGACTGAATTATGAAACTGCTTTTACAATCCTTACTATTTTCAGGTTCTTTTGACTACTTAATAGCACCACAAAGCTGTTATCATTCTTGAAATTATTGAGCTCTGTGGCTATCCATGTAGTTGCTCTTAGAAAAGCAGATCATATTCCTATTCAAATGCCTATTGTCCCTTTTCATGTGTAAACCAAACTTAGGAGGTTTCACTGAGAGGAACAGATGCTCTTGCAGTTTATCCCTAATACACAAACATACATTTCTTTCTGAACTGCATTAAAGAGATTGTCTTCACAGTTTAATTTCTTTATGTCAGGTTCCTGTCTTCTGACAGTATAGATCATAGAAACTCTGGATATATGATAGAAACTGAAGATAGGCTTGTACAATAGACTAAATAACAAGTGTGACTTTCAGGGGCAGCCTGCAAGACAAGATTTTTAAAGTACTTTTCTTTAAACGGTGTTACCTTACTGTACTTCTAGATTAAATCTGTTAGCTTTTTTGCAAGGGACAACTGCTTTGAAATAAAGTCACATAGGAACTAATCCTTTCTAATACATTGCTGCCTCCACTAATAGCCCTTTCTATGTATCTATCAGCTACTTCCTTTAATAAATCTATCTTTTTTTCATAGCCCTATTTCCAAACATTCATTTCCCTTTGGCTACCATACTCCATTAGTTTCATAAGTCTTGGTCAAGTTTATTTTTCTTCAAACCCATTTATGCCTCTTTAACAGATCTTTTTGAAGTGCCCTTATCTGAACTAAGTATAAATTTGTCTACATTGCTGAGAGACAGCATATATGATTTTTTTTTTTTTCATTTAACTTTAAGGTTTTTAAACTATCTGCATAACTCTTTCTCCTTAACCCAGGGACACACCTGACTACGATTTTTTCTTGCAGTATTATTTCTGCTAGATATAGTAAACAACAAAAGACTTCATGGCTTTCTCTGCCTTCAGAAGCAAGAGAATACTTCATCAGACCAAGGCCTACTCAAAGGAAGCAGAACCTTATTGGCTGGAAAGTTGCTCAGGGACATGTCTAGTTGCATTTTGAACACCCCATGGAGACTCCACAGTCCCTCTGGGTAATGTCTTCCAGTGTTTACCCACTCTCATGGTAAAAAAACCCCACATCTCCACTGGAGAACCTCCCATTCTCCTACTTGTGTCCATTACCTCCAGACCAGTCACCATGCACCTCCAAGAAGACTGACTCCATCTTCTCTGTGCCCTCCCACAAGGTATGTGAGGACAGCAATGGGATCTTCCCTGAGCCCTCTCCTCTTAGGGCTTGGAAGACCTCTCAGCCTCTTACAGCATGTCCTTGCGCACCATGTGCTCCATCCTCCTCATCAACTTGGTGACCTTTGCTGGACCCACTCAGTTTACCCATGTCTTTCTTGTGCTGGGGAGCCAAAAATCAGACACAGCACTCAAGATACAGTCTCACAACTGTCAAGCAGAGGATTGCTTTCCTGGACCTGTTGACTACACTTCTGCTAGTGCATCCCGGGTTGTAGTCATCTCTCTTTGCTGCAAGGGTGCACTGCTGATTCACATTCAATTTGTCCACCAGAGCCTTCAGACACTTTTCTGTCAAGCTGCTTTCTATCCAGCCAGCTCCCAGCCTACAGTATTGCATGGGGTTATTCCCTCCCAGATGCAGGATTTTACACTTTGTTGAATTTCATTATGTTACTGTCAGCCCATTTCTAACACCTGTCCAAGTCCCTCTGACTAGCAGCCCTGCCCTCAAGCGTATCATCTGTTCCTCTCAACTTTGTGTCATCTGGAAATATGCTGAGAGTGTCCTCTCTCCTGTCCTCCAGGTTGTTAATAAGGTGGTCGAACAATATTTGCCCCAGTCACACTGCCATTTGTTTTTTTTTGCTGCTGACCATCACTCCTTAACACAAACAGTGCAGTCAATTTTTCTCCGACTTTATTGTCCACTTATCTAGTCCGTAGCTCATGACTGTAGCTATAAGAATACAATCAGAAACTGTGGCAGATGTCTTGCTAAAGTCAAATATGCCACATCCACCATTCTCCTCTCACACACACAGCTAGTTCTCTTGTCGTAGAAGGAAGTCGAGTTGGTCAGGCACAATTTACTCATAAGGGGAACTCAGTGATAAGCATTTTCCCTGTCATGATGCAAATGGCTGGTCTGAGGCTGGCTTTGTTGTAGGATAAATTGTGGAAAGGAGTGTTCTGCACAAAGAGCGAAGGGGTGAAAGAGGCCTTTAGTTACAGATATATTCTGTGTGAACATCATGACATAGAAGGATCACTTGTCAAGTCTCAGTCTGTGCTACATATGATACAGGTCATGGTAGAGGCTTGTATTAATTTGAGTCTCCTGTACCCACTCAAGGATCTTCAGTAGTGATTAGCCAACCCTGTGAAAAATTGGTGCTCCTACCCTAAATCAGGTGATGTATTTTGCATCTATTTCCCTCCAGTTACACATCTTGTGAGATTCATCTCACCTAATTTTACCTTGTTACCTAGATTACCTCTTTAGTTACTGGAAAGAGGTAGGCTTTTCTAGGATATGTTTCAACTAATTTATTACAAACAGCTACCTGGTACTGAAATTATATCATACTCTGAAAATACTAGTTCTTTTTACTGAGTATAAGGAACACTTAGTTGCAGATATAGTCAGACAAATCTCACATAGAAACAATTATTTTCAATTTCCCCGGGATACTTCTGTTACAATTCAGTTGTTATTAAGTGGATAGGAGAAAGTATAAATCTAGATTTTCCTCACTGCTAAAATATTACAATCCAGACGTCCTTGAAGATTTTCTATAGCTTGTGGTACATTGTGTCTCATGCTAATAAATATATGATTGAGTTTCCTTCTGGTGCTATTAGCTGTGTTCTATTTGCAACATCTGAACAATCTGTTTCCTTTTGCTGCTGCTAGCTGTTAGTTAGGTATTTTGGAAACATGTCAGTTTTTTAAGGGATCTAATCCTGATTGAGCCAAAAATAATGAAGTTTTGCTATTGCCTTTGATAAGTACAGAATCAGGTCTTCAGTTTTCTTACCCTAATGTGATTTGAATTATGTTGCACTTTTGTCCTTCTGTGCTTTCCCTTGCAAAGTTAAACATAATTTGTTAATTACACAACATTTGCAAATTACAAGGCAAATCTGGAACTCATTTTATTCCCTTTACTGCTTGCTCTGTGTTCTCCCTCTTAAACAAATTGAGTGAGAAGCACATAACAATTTTTTGCTCAACTTTGTGTCCTTTATTAAAGTCTGGTGTACAACGGTCCCCCTTATAGTTCTGTCAGTTTACCTTATACAAATTACTTTAGCTTTGCCCTGATTCAGAAAGATACTTAGGGTTACAACTATCCACAGTTGTGTTAGGAATAATACTGAATTTAATGAGACTGCTCATGATGAAGGTTAGCTTTGTCTGTAATTACTGTTTGGTAGTAGCAGCTGCTTTCAGAATAATCTATTACAAGGATAAAAGCATTTATGAAATACTGTAAATACTGGAATAGCCATTTACTTAGTGTAAAAAGAGCACATCGAAAAACTAAGTTTTGAATAATGGAAGTGATTTAAATGCAAAATTCCATCCTTTACACGTATTTCCGCAGATATTGCTGAGCATTACATTTCTACTGAGGAAAGGACTACTGTCAATCTGAGATCAGCTACAAAGAATATATTTTGAAAGATTGTTCAAAGTCCTATATTGAAAAAGCCAGCCAAGCAAACTGTTTTATGCAAGAAATCAAAATCTCTTTGCAGGTTTTCTCCACCTCTGCTCTATTCATGGCGTTCTTCTTGATACTGTCAATAAGAATGTCAATGGTAATGCAGATATCTGTCCAACAGGAAGTGAACTGAGACCACAGGATCAATTTTCATAAGCAATTGAATAGCCATCGGTCAGTAATGATGTTTTGTTTATATATATTAATGAACTGGATCACATACAAACAAATGGTCTGCCGGAAGTTGAAAGGTCATAGTCCTTTTACCAGTCTTTACACTCTTAAGTACTCCAAAATATTTTATTTAATTTTCCTTCTGTTTTTTTTTCTCAACTTATTATTTTTTATAATATTTATTTTTTAACAGTCTTTTAAGCCTTGTCCTAAAGCCTTATTTTTCAGATGATGTTTTTTCTCCATGTTTATATTGTATCAGGCACATTTAGGTCCTCAAATTCAACTAAATCTCTTGAGCATTAAAATAATAAAACTAATAGTAAATAATGACTTCATCTCCAGGCAAAACTAGGCCTGAAAAATGGAAGCAGAAACTCTTACTTCTCCACAATCATCAGAATGATTCTTTAACTGCTCATAGCCTCTGGATACACCAGAGCCTCTGGATACACCAGAGCTTCTGGGGGCTGAGATCTCAGATCACATTTGGAAGATTTCCATGTTCAGGGTCTTGTCTCTGCAGCAGGAGTTCCCCAATGCTCCAGGAATCCTCACTGTAACTGCAATGCTGAAGAGCACGACTTAAGGCAAGGATATTGGTCTCCTTCTTCCAAAAACAGAAAGCAGTGAGGATCTGGCAGCCCTGCAGCTATGAGTCTGGGGCTCGATGAATCCTACTGTGGGGCCTTCCACCTGCCAGCATCTGCCTGGAGCCCTTCAGCTCAAACCTCTTCCCATTGCTTGGTATCTCCTGGCTGCAGAGCATGTTTGTGGTGTGCACTCACTGGTCATTTGTACTCTATGTACTAGAATCACGTTTACATTTATGGTAGTATTTTTAGGAAACTGACTTCTGACTACATTCTGGCCTGCTCTACTACCTCTGGCATGGGTTTTAGTAGTCTTAAACTTCATATAATATCAAATTTGAAGAATTATAGATTTGCAATATTTTTATGTCTTTCTGCTGTCCTTTAATGGCAACATACACAGTCACTAATAGAAGGAAAAGTTGCATTATCATTCCCTTTTGTCAGTTCCTGTTATTGACTACATGCCTTACTGTGACGGCCATAGTTTCAAAGATGAGTCTCTGATTTGGGGTATGTACAGCTATAGCTGTTCAGGTAGTAAAAATGCATGCAGTCAGATGTGTACATGAGGCTTATAGGCTGAAAATTCATGTTTGAGCCAAAGTCGTCAAATTTCTCATCCTGGAGTCTCATCAAATATGCATTCTTTCTCTTTGTTCAGCCTTGTCCAATGTCCTTCTCACCTGCAAAATAAACTCCATGTAATGAGCTCTTGGTTTTTCCCTTCTTCTTCCCCCTTCTCTTGCTCATAAGTCTATCGAGAGCTTCCAGGAATACTTACTGAAAATGTGCCACCATCCTTTGAATTAAGCTGTGCTGTGGTAAATGTAGGCATATATAGTAATTTTCAGCTGCCTTCTTTTCAAGTTTAATTCATATTCTAACCATGCATCAACCAACTCTTGAGCTTGCCACTAAAATAAGGATTAAGTATTCATTTGGCATGCTTATCATACACTGGCTACTGCTATGCCAGGGGAACCAGCTGGACTGTGGAATAAAAATCTCAGATTTTCCAAAAGACTTTTTATTTAAAGAAACAAACAAAAATAATAATAATAAAAAAAATATAAAAACAATGTGAATGTTTATAGCGCGAGTTGGAAAATGTGTTTGCCCTTGCTGCTGGAATCACCTATCATCACAATTAAACCTACTGTTTTTCAAGGTACATGATTTATTCTGACATGAAATTCATAGGACCTGCAGCACTTTGAGTTGCTCCCATTAGCACATGAAACGCTGACTGAAAGTCTCAGTGTTATACAGCAGTTACATCTTCACTATAGTTCATCGTATTTCATTCCTTTTATAAAATTCCTCTAATTCACAACACTCCCACCTGAAAAAAAAAACAACCAAACAAATGCAAAAAAACCAACCAAACAAACAAACAAAAAAAAACCAAAAAAAAAAAAAAAACCCCACCCACCCTGAAATGCTCCCAAAAGCCCTAGCTATTAGAAGAAGGCACTGCAACTTCTTTCCTTGTGGAAGCTTTCCAATAGTTAGAACTGTCTTCTTTTTATGCCTCTGAGCTACAGTACGTAAAAGTCAGTCCTACTAAGATATAATTAGAAGTGCAGGATGATTCTAATGCTGTTTTACAACTGATGAAATCTGCTTCAGCTCTACAACCTGATTACCATGGAAACCATTGCTAGCCAACAGAGTAATTCTGATCAAAAGTAATTATTATTAATCTTCGAAGTCAAGGGTGGATGGAGATTTGGACAGCTTATGTTAAAGTTTCTGGTACAGGCTGAAATGTTCAGTAAGGGTAAATATTAATTCTTTGTGTGTTAGAGAGCAAGAATGTTTTGTTATCAGCCAAGTACAACTGGCTGTCCAAAAATCAGAAATTAGCAGGTTGCAATATCAGCTGTGCAGCATCCAGAAACTGGACATAAATAAAGGTAATTTTCTGGATTGTAAGGAGCTACAAGAAAAGCTGACATGAGGAAATTAACTGTCTGGTTCAAGGATAGTCAAATGCTACTTTAAAACCTAGTGCTAGAAGGAAAAAGTAGTAAGAATGTTGTACACAGGTTAGTGTTTAGACAGGTAAAGAACTATTTTGCCAAAATATACTTAGTTAGAAAAGATGCTTTTGTTTTTCTCTTGTAAAATAAAATGTTTGATATACAGATACAATAGCCATGGTGTGTATTAAACATTGAAATCTAAATTTTTTAGAGAGGTTTGAGAGGAGGTCATAGAAACCTATATCAAACTTCCTCTATTCAGAAAAACAGCATTTCTTGTTTATAATAAGATTGTCAAGACAGAAGAGAGGCCACCATTTTCCAGGAATTCCCTGTCTCTTGAAATAGGTGCAAATTGATCATCATTTGATGTTTCTAGACTTGAGAAGTTTTTCAGTTCACAAACTGATGTTTATACCAGACAGCAGTGCCACCACAAATATGATGCTTGTACATTCAAACTGTATGATTCCAATTTTCCTGTTTATATTTCTGGTTCATAGTCTGGAAATGCTAAAAAGAAAGGATCCAAAAAGCTAGCAAACATCACAAAGTTGGAATGAGGAAACAATGTATGAGGAATCTATATGGAAAATAACTGCTTTATGGAGAACAAAAAAGATCTTTTAACCTTTTTATCAGTAAATAGCTGTTGTTTTACCTCTTTCATCTCTCCTTTAATGGAGAAGAGACCATTAAACTCTTTGTTTCCAGTGAACTCAGTTACAATGAAATAGCTAGATCTGTAGCGATAGTTATATCAGTCAAGCTATTCTTCCAGGCTGTTTCTGTAGACAATGGAGATAGGTACCTTCAGACAGTGATTTAACTCCATCTTAAAATGGTGTTATTAACCTAAATTTCAAAATAGCTTTTTATTTCCTTTAACTATAAAGGCAGCATGGATGATATGTTCAGCTCGCTTTTAGAAGACTAACCTAGCTGAATGAATCTTACACTTGGGGATCTTCACAAATGACGAAGTGTTGTGGTTTTGAACCCTGTCTACCAGTAAGCACAACACAGCCACTCACCACTCACTCACCCTGCCCCCCCACCCCTCCCGGGGATGGGGGAAATAATGAAAGGGGTGAAGGGAAGACTCGTGGGTTGAGATAAGAACAATTTAATAACTAAACTACAACAAAACTGAAAATAGCAATGATACTAATAATAGTAGTATGTAAAAATAAATATACAAATGAGTGATACACAGTGAAACTGCTCACCACCTGATGACCAAGGCTCAGCCTGTTGATGACTAACAATCTTGAAAAAGGAAGAGTCCTGAAACCACAATCCTGGAAAAGAGATAAGAGCCCAAGGGTCCGAAAGACTAAGACCCGACCAAGAGAGAGATGACCCCAAGAGAGGTAGAGCTTCCAGAGCCTCATCTATATACTGGGCTAGTAACTGGTGCTGTGTTCCCTCCCAGCTTCCCCTGTCCCTGCAGAGACTGGCACAGCAGAGAAGATGAAAAATCCTTGACTGTCCTGGCATCAACCATAAGCAAGTGTATGTTATCAGCCTCCTTCTCAGCACAAATCCAAAACATAGCCTCACACTAGCTACTATGAAGAAAGTTAACTCCGACCCAGCCAAAACCAGGACACTGAGTGACTTGATGGTTAACTGCTTGTTCTGTTTGTCTGATATTGCCCTGGTGACTTTTGAAAAAACACAGGCCACACTGGTTTAAGTATTCAACGGCTTGTAGTGTTCTCTGTAGAACAGACTGGAAGATTAATATCAGGCTAGGATGGAAAGCTGTTGGGAGTCACAAGGAATGGATCATTGTTAGTATAGCAATATATTAAGCCATGCTAACAGAAGGGTTGGTTTGGGGTTTGGTTTTTTTCCTTTTTTGTGTGTGTGTGTGCGCGTATGTGTGTATGTGTTTGTGTGTGACTGGATTAATATTGACTATATAAACGTAGTTATTTTCCTGGATTTTGTATAAATAAAAAATGAAGAAGGAAACATTTTGTCTAATGTAATGGTTTGGAAGATGAAAGGAAGTACTAATATGCTGGAAGCTAAAAACGTGGAGGGACTCTGGAACTCATCAGTGTACTTTATAACATCAGACTGTTGGTCTCCCAATGGGGAATAAAACAGGACTTCTTTCTTATTGTCTTCACCCTTGGTGGCCAATTAAGAGCCTTTTTGGTTCCAGATGAAGATTTGGCAGGTCTACTGTTTTGGCCACAATGTGGTGAGGAGCAAAATGAAAGTTAAAGTTAAATTAGAGTTCAGCACCTGTGGCAGGCTTGGCTCTGTGTTCACATTTGACCCTAAGCCAAGGCAGAACTGGAGTGAGAATCTTCTAGTGTTGTTTCTTGGCAGTCAAAATCACCTTAAATATCAGTTAATACATCTGTCTTTTCTCATTTATATAGTTAGCTCCAATGCTTTGACTTTTGTCCTGCTCAAAGGGACAAACTAGACTTTGGTGTGTTTCTGTTACTTCAGGTTTGGCTGAAGTTGTGCAGACTGAAGAAAAATCTACTTTCTAAGTGGCAAAGATGAACCCATAGTAGTTATTGAACCTTATTGTGAGGCACACTGTTGTTTTCTTAAAATCTATTTTGGTCTCCTATTTGAATGGGAAATGATTTTTCTATCATGTGAAGTCTTTCAAGATTGTTTAAATTTTATGTCTGCATTTAATAAAACTAAGACTTTTGAAACTCTGCAAGAAGAAAGCAAGACCTATTTACCTCAGAATAACAATTTTTTTGAGGACCACTATACTTTCAGAGCACATGTAATACCTGTTTTTAAAAATTGCCATGAATGAGGCCAAGCAGACACTGGGAGCTGGCTTCCTAGAGTAAAACAAATCCATTTATTGACTCTTTTGGGTTGGGTTTCTTTCACTCTTGTTGTGGTTGTCCCTCTTTGAACTTTTTATTAAATAGGCACTGGAACAGTATCTTTATTCTTTATCAGGAGTGAGTACTCTAAATCCTTCATTTTATGTAAATCAATATGCCAAAAAAAAATGAAGTAGGTACACTTAGAGAGCAGAAAGGGCTGGTATTTATCTCACAAGCAGCATCTATGTCTGAGCTACCTATCTAGACTGTGATTACAGGCTACAGAAGAAAAAGGCAGTTCTAGGTGTAATTCGTCTTATCCTAAAGCAGATATCTAAGAGATCAAATAAATTTCATGCTAACAGCATCTGTTTCTCTCCATTGATTATACAGGAAACTAGACTGATTAGCTCTGTTGCCTACACTGTAGTTTTGTTTCAAGTAGAGAAGATTAATTGTACCTGTGTTGTCTCTATGGTTTAATGTTTTTACTATTCATCTGGAAACAGATGGGGAGACTCAGCCCCCTCAGAACGACTGTAATGGGACCACAAAATGATGCTGATACTTCACAGAGAGATAAGATTAACAGTAGAAAATGAGTGGGGTAGTCAAGTATACTAACTTGAGAAAAATATAGAATTCAAGGTAGGTGTTCAGGAAAACAATTTTCTCTTAGTGAATTACTCATAGTTCTTGAAAAAGTTTCTAAAGCTAAAACTATACCATTTAATTACTTGCTTTCTTAACGACTACTCTTATTTTCTTATCACATTTGTATATATACAAACCTATTAAAAATAAAGTTAGTTAATTTTTTTATTCTTTCCATGCCACTATTGCTTTCAGTTTTAAGGTTGACAGAAATGGTATGTGAGCAGTAACAGATTTATAAAATACTGTCCTTTGAAAGTATCAAAACCCACCACTGATGTTAGTGGAATACATGCATACAAGTATTTGTGAATGTATATATTAAACCACATAATACATAGGTAAATTTATACTTATGTGGGCATCAGTATATATTTGCATATTTGTTAACTTTTCTTCTTACAAATGGGACCTATAGTACTAGTCAAGACAAATGTTCTCATTTCATAGGAGAAAGATTACAGGTTATGTGTTTATTTGTCATTATTACATAATTTCAATCTTTGTCTCAATCTCTCTAAATGTGTCTCTACCAATATATATTGGGAAGTTGCTTATTTTATTTCTGTTTGATTTTGGGTAGATGTTGGTTTTGGTTGTTTATTGAAGGTTTTTGGGGGGGATTTTGTATTCTGGTTTTGTTCCAGGTTACTGTTAGGGAATAATATACAATATCTGTTTCATCTCCTATTTTGAGGCATTTTTCTTAGGAAAATACATGTTACGCACAAAACTAACAAACCTGATCTAACTGGGGGTAACAAAGGCACTGTAAACTTATTTAAATAGGAAATCCGGGGCACTGTAATGTAAGTCATAACTAAAATGTGTGTTGAGGAACAGTTCTGCTTTCATTCATATGCAAATATTATGTATTTGAAAGGGAGGGAATCATAGGTCGTTTCTTACCTATTAAGATTTATCTCTCCCATTATAGCTACAGTCCAGAGGGTGGAACGCTATGGAGAAGATCTATTAACATAGCTGACTTTAAAAAAATAAATAAATATTTAGAACTGAAACTTTAGGTAATGGGTCACTGCCAGTTTTCAAGACTGTAGTTCTATCTGCAAAACTGTACCTCTGTTACAGCTTCTGCTGAAGAAATACTGCAGGGAAATTTTGCCTCTAGAAAAAGGTAGTGCAGTTTCTGCTATTCAGTAGTAGAGAGCTGAGACCAGATTGTGCTTTAGAAAATCATAGCTGTCATTTTTTCTACCCTTGTTCCTAAAGGAAAGTCAACCATGCCAGTTGTAGATATCTGATTCATTGCTTCTTTCTGCACTAACTCGGCTGTGGCAGCCATTTCAGGGTGACAGCTGAGTAAAAGCCCTGAATGTGCCCATCCACCTGTTCCCACCTCTCCCAGATTTTCAGAAATAGTTGCACCCCCATAGGGATAGCACTTCTAAATGTCTTTGGGCTCATTTCACCCTTTTCTGGCCTGCATGCTAAAACAGATAATAGCAGATAGCAGTCTAGTCTACAGATTCAAAAGATGAATGCAGATCATTCCATGAATGTGGTCATAGGTAGAGGAGTACCTATGCTGACCTTATGCTTAGCTAAATAAATTTGATGTATAAGCCAAGTGCAACAGGCATTCAATAGATAATTGTTCTGTGGACACATGCTGTCACCTGTGAAATTTGTGTTGACTAGGGAAATGCACCTTATGAAGCACCAGGAATTTGCTGATTGTTTAATCAATATTGGAACTGTCTAGTCAAAATAAAACCAAAGTTATTATTAGTCAAATTACAGTGCTGCCAACACTTATAGACAGTTTTATTAAAATGCTGCTAATTACCAGTAATAAAACTGTGAGCACCAATGCATGCAAACTTTCTCACCTCTGTCTGCTTTTGCTGATGTAGTGGTCACCCTCCCTACACTCTGCTGGATCCCGAGGTAAATGGCAGCACTTTCCCTCAAGGAGAATGGGAGGCCATTTGCATTACAGAATAACATAATACATCCTGCATATTCAGTTACGAGAACTCTGTCAATTTCCTCTCAACCTTCTTAATTAATAGAGATGTGTTTGTGTGAGGGAATTTGTCAACTTCTATCTTTTCAAAAATGTTTCATTTTAAATTTGTGTTAATTCAACTTGGAATATAGTTCTTATCCAGATGAATAAACCACAGCTGTAAAGCCATGTTTTTATCCTTTGTCAGTGATTGTATCAGCTCCAACGTATTCTGTAATTAAGATACCATGGTAGTATGGTAGTCAGTTATCAGAGAGCAACTAACCAGAAATACAGGAAAAGTATTGAGGACATCATTACCCCTTGATGCAGCAGTCATACGTCAATGGACGGATTCTAGGAACCCGAGTTAATACAGTGGCTGCACTATGAAGAGGAGATGCTAAGAGTGACTTTTGTTTGACTGTTATACAAAATGTAATCAGCTATCATAATATTAATGATATGAAGGAAATATTGCCAGTAGAAACACTTTCTGTGATCTAGTGTAATAAAATACAAGCCTGCATAGTTAGGAAGTTACTTAAATGGTGAGACTTTCATATCATATCTTTGGCCTGTCTGTTGTCTTAATGATTTCATTTAAACTAATATGATTTGAAAGGTACTTGACAGTTTATGATCTGAGAGCTTTACTTTGCTAGTGAAAAAGGAAGAAGCTAATCTCATGAAAGTTGTTAATAAGTCTTAAAGTGTAATCAACATTTTAACATATTTACTTTTGTATGCTCTTAAGGAGAGGAGAGTTTGCTAATGTGATAAGAAACCAATTAATATGACACAGAAGTATATGATAAGACCTTTGTTCAGAATATTGCTGGCTTTGATAAAACCTCCACCACAGTCATTCGATAGCTTGTTCATTGCAACTGTGATAGTTTTTTTTATTAATGTCCACCACAGAAGAACACTGGGATTTGTTTGTTGCTCTTTATACAGCTTGAAGCATTATCAGTGATGAAGTAACAATTTGGAAAACATTATATTAACTCTTTCTCTACGAACATTTCAATTATTAGCCCACAGCTGAAACCAATTGGGATTAATTGTATTAGAAATATTCAGCTCAAATGTTATTCCTTCCGTTATTTTTTTTGGTGACCATTTGGAATATTACAATTGTCATCCAGATGAAATACAAAATTTTTATAATTTAACCTGGAGTAGAAAAAGTGTCTGATTACATGCTTCTCTTATGAACCTCATGATAATCTTGTTTTTGAGAGATGTGGAGCTCAAATCGTTGAAATAATATGCATATTTATAGGCATATACTGAGTATGCCTCAGTAAACACGTGAGCTTGAACACATTCTTTAAATAAAAATCCTAAAAAATCTTATGTACTACTAGATGTTCCCATATTCATGTTCAGCAGTCTGTATGTTGCCAAATATTTTATCAATAAATAAGAACAGCAATAATCAGATATGGTTCCTCTTTATTGATGCTGTTTTCCTATGTAGTATGGTGTTTCAGTGATTTCTAAGTGCACCATTAATACTCTTACTAGAGTTTAACAGTGGTGAAATTTGAAAGGTTAGGTTAGTAGATTGCCTTTATTGTTCAGTCTCTTTCATGTGCTGCTGCTTAACATTTCATTATACATAATGGTTAATTTCTCCTAACTATGGATATTGGTTTCCTCTTATATTGTTAAGTCACGTTGGAGTCCTGTACCTTTAAAACATACAATAAATCCTACTTTGAAGCAGTGTTGAAACTGTTTGACAGACATTTGTCATTTTGGATTGTGATTTATCTGGGATCTCCAGAAGTTTGTCATGTTGTGTCACTATAAAACTATAGTATGTAAGACAATATATACTTACATTTCTGATTTTTTTCCCATTTAGGCAAGTCTGTTAATGGCTGCATTAGATATTTTGAAATAAGATAGGTAAAGAGGAATACAATAAAAAAAGAAAAGAGGAAACAAGCAGTGCTTGATTCTATCTCATAACACAGATAGGGATGACATTAAAAATAAGTGAACAGTGGTAAGTCGAAAGCTAATGAAAGAAAGTGAAAATTACTCTTTCCATACACAAAGTGCATTTTCTTTAATTTCTTTCTGATCATAAGTTTGGCACCCTGTGCTGGAAGAGAGAAGGACTAACAGATGCTGCCTTCTAAGGCATGTTCAAATATGTTCTCAGCTTGAATCCAGAAGACACAGCTGACTTGATTTTAAAACTCGGGGAAAAAAAAGATGAATGCAAGATTTAAAATCTGGATGACAGCAGTTAAAGGAAGCTAATCATATTTTTAGTTAACAATTTTTTTGAATTGGTTGCCAAAATGAAGTTGTTAAACACTCATTTGCTTTTTCAAAGTAAAGAATTAAAGCCTTCACCAATGCGAAGGCTTTACTTACTTCCCCTCTCCCTACAAATGAGATGAAGTTGCCTTTTCTGAAATAGACGCTGAGCTCAAGGAGACTTGAGATTAAGGCATTGCTATTTGTATTTTAATTCTATTTTAATTACACTACCTTAAAAATTTTCTTTTAAATTGTTCTTTTGTGATTTGTATTTTCAGTTCACTAGGTTCTATTCTAAACATCACTGAGCTTGTAATTGTTTGAGGCACAAATAATAAAAGCTAATTTGTTGACATTCCCTGAAACACCAAGGAATCCATCCGAGACTTAATGGATTTCTCTATCCCTTCCTTAAGAGGCAGTTTCAAGTTTAATTCCTTCTCTGGCAAAGTATGTTTCACTGATGCATAAATTCAGAGATCTAAAGGTTATTCATACAGCTCTTTGCTGTCCTATTTATTAATCCGGGGTCATGAAAGCCCAGCCTGAGATACTCATCTCTTTTTCATTTTTAAGACAAAAATAGAGAACACAGTAAACAGAATGAATTAATTTCTCTGTGTAAATGACACACACATTCAATGTTATTTATTACTTTTAAACATTTGATAGATACTATGAGTGAAACCTTTCAAATAATCAAAATTCCTGACTGTTATTATATTAAATCTTCAAAATATGAAAAGCCAATCTAAATTGACTTCTTCCTCTGGATCATCCAAAAGACTGTATCTTTCTGAGCTTGGTGTCTTCTATATTCTTTTAAAAAAAAAATTTATAAATGCATGCGGTATTTAGCTCATAAACTGCTTAATAGCATTATTCAACAACATAATTGCTAGCACTGATTGCTATAATGATATTTCCCTTGGATCATCTCAAAGTCGTTTACTTATTTTAGTTGTTGCATTTCATAATACCTTAAATTTCTAAGCACAAAGTGGATTTTTTTTTAATATATATATAATGTGACTAGGTAGGACTGAGATGACTGTAACAGAAAACTGTGAGAGAAAATAATAATGCCTTATTGACTGATCTTTAAATGCTTTCAATCAGTGACACTGTGACTATCACTTATTTTGTGATTCCTTGTAAATTTGTGAGTTTTTGTAGTAAATTTTAAAATTATTTTCACCTGTGGTTAATGATCCTCTGTCACATCTTCATGTTAAAAGTGAAAGTTGAGAACATTTAGGATAGAAATGAGCAGTTTGGTGTTTCTAAGGGATCAAGCTTAATTTTACCTTTCTTAAACATGTAATGATGAAGATCAGGAGTGCTGAAATCAAGCAAGGAGTGGGGATGTTCCATGCAATTCTCCATTGCATGTTGCTGCTGTCAACTGAACTCAGGAAAAAATTTTAAAAGACAAACCCAAAGATTGTAATTCCTAGGAAACAGAAACCCCTAAAAGTATGTATACATACAGGAAAAACACTTAAGTACTTTAAATTTAGTGATAACATCTGACACAGGTGTGGAAGTTCACATTATAGTCAGTGGAGATGTAGACACAGTAAGTAAGCACCTAAGACTTGATTTAGCTGCTCACACAACGGTGCATGATACTACACACGGCAAAAGTCTGCATGTGTCAGTCGTGTAAGAAAGATAGCTCTGCCAGCTTTGATGGAAATTTATTGATGAATTCCACCAAAATAAAAACAATTAAAAATCACATTTTGTTAGTTTATTCATTGCTTAGTACTATTCTGCTTAGCAAAAATCAATTTCTACTCTGGCATAAAGCCCTTGGCTTTTAGTCCCCTAATTTATCCTCTTGGGAGCCACGTAAGTGCCTTGCAAAGCTAAAAGTTCATTTCATCCTTCTATAACTGCACGTTAATTTAATGTAACTTTTACTTGAACATCACTGAAAAGCAAGATAGTTTGATCTATTCTATTATAATTAAAGCACTACAAATGAAAAAAAAATCCCTGAAATTCTCCTTCTATTAATGAATTAAGCTTTTAATCGATGATTACACATTTATCTTGACAAAACTATGATAATTATAGGTTAGCTTTTTAATTTAGTCGATAATCTGCTAATTTGCATTTAATAAATGTATTAATTAAAACATATAATGCTTTATCTTTATTTCTGTGTGACAGCTATCAACCGAATTTAATAATTTACGCAGTACAACAAACCTCTATGTGGGGACCAAGGAGGT
>NW_010101001.1:0-837 GCF_000699245.1 Pterocles gutturalis
CAGGATGTTTCTCCTTCATGTGCGCCTCAAGCGTCTGCTGGTACTTGTAGTGCCAATTGCACTTGGGACACTTGAGTGTCTTACACGAGTTGCGAGAATGCATCATAGTCATGTGGCCACCCAGCGACCGCGAGGAGCCCAGGACCGTGTCGCATTTTGGGCACTCCACGCGGCTCCGCGAGGGGCACTCCAAGTTCACAGAGGGGGCCAGCATGCTGGTGATGGGAGATGTAGCTCCCGTCCTCGCCCTCCGCACTCTCATTTGGTTCTGGTGCTGTGGCATTGTCTTTATTGGCACTTTCATCGATAAAGTCCAGCCTCCTGCTGCCCTCTGCCACGCTGGCTCCGCCACCCTCATTGTTAAAGCTTAAGTGATTCCTCCTGTTTGCACCATCAAAGACAAAGGAAGAAGCAGAATTAGAGCTAGTAGAAGCTGTGCCCCGCGACAGGGTCTGGAGCACGTTAGGCATTAAGGGAGAGTTAGAAATGCTTTGGTTTGAGAGAGGCTGCGGCCGCTCC
This sequence comes from Pterocles gutturalis, assembly GCF_000699245.1. Taxonomy (NCBI): domain Eukaryota; kingdom Metazoa; phylum Chordata; class Aves; order Pterocliformes; family Pteroclidae; genus Pterocles; species Pterocles gutturalis. Next base: position 520 of record NW_010101001.1, read on the forward strand.
CGCCCCCTGCCACAGCCCCAGCATCCTCCTGGGGCCGGTCCTCCAGTTCATCCTCCAACTCGCTTGGAAACAGTCCTTTGCAACCCTCATCATCCTCGTCTTCTTCCTCTTCCTCCTCCTCCTCTTCCTCCTCCTCCTCCTCCACGTCCTCCTCTTCCTCCTCTTCCACCTCCTCAACCGGCTCTGCCTTTTCCGAGAGGCTGTCCTGGTCGCCCCCCTCTTGCTTCTCCCCCTCTGCCACCCCAGGGTCCTTCCCCTCCGAGGATTTGGTGGGACTGGAAGCCAGCGGGCCCAGAGGGACTGAGGTAATGGGAGTCT
>NW_010101002.1:0-53908 GCF_000699245.1 Pterocles gutturalis
TGGCTGGCGGCTGGCGCTTGGAGTGCCGGAGCCATTAGCAGCAGTTGCATCAATCTGTGAATGCAGAAATGCCTGGCTAGGCCGCGGGTGCGCTCACCACAGGGTCATAGTAAGCGTATAGACTGCATATGGAAGAAATTTAAAAAGCATTATTATACATACTTTGAGCTTTAAAAAAAAGGAAATGCGGAAATAGCTTGTTCCGAAGTCTACAGATGATGTCTGGAGCTGCAACTGCATCCTTGTACTTCTGTTGTCACTCTAGAGCAAAAGCAAGGAGAGGACAAAGATCCGTACAGGGTTTCTAACCTCTGGTGTGAGCCGGAGCACTTGGGAACAACTGCTAGTATGAATGGGGATAGATTTGCAAATATTATATTATGAATATATTACCCTCGGAGGAGGGAGATGGACACAAAGGAAAGACCCCTGATCATAGCACAGCCTTTTGAGAACCTTCTGCCGTATTTATAATTAATCTGGGAAGGACTACGGAAAATGAGTTATAAAATAGGTTGTAAAGGCTTGCTGAGGCTGTGTGTGCAGAACCAGTTGAATTTCAGTTTAAATATTCAGAATGAGGAAGCTATATTGACGGGAAAGTTGAGAGCCCTAAAATAAAACGTACTCTCTTTATTTTAAAGCAGTGTTAGCCTTAAAGTGAGTGATTAGTTTCCATGTGGTGGTTCTGGACAAAATGTGTAGAATTTTTATATATTCTGTGTAGTTAATGCCATGCCTCTGTTGAACACGTGCTATGCTTGTAGATATGTTAGTTCATTTTAGCTGTAGTATCTGAGAAAGCAAAAGATTAGGCCTTACTTTGCTGATCTTATTTGATTTTGGAAATTTTTGGGGGAGTCCTAATGATGTGAACTCACAGTACAAAGGTACCTAACATTTTTATTCTGTGTTAAATTGCACAGAATACTTTATTGATGATGATTCCTTTGTTTTACAGTGTGAATTATGTATAACAAAGTATTAAAACTTTCTTAACTTGCTAAACCAGAAGTATGCTTACTAACATTTGTTTGACTTGTCAAAAATTATGCATAGGAAAGTTTGACTACAGTAGTATGTATATTCATTGGTTAAAAGTTATTTTAAAAATAGTACCTCAGGATACCGTAACTTAAAATATGTGAAGATGAGATCGATTGTCTCTGACAAATACCTTGTTCTTTCTGATATATTTCTGATGTACCATTACGCTCTTGAAGTTCACCGTCTTTTTAAGCTTCCTATTCTGGAAATGATGGGGTTAGAATGAGACGAGCAAATTGAGTGACTGGAATATCGTGATGTTGGTCAGGTTTAGTGTAGTCGCTGTAGTGCTGCTGTGTGCTGCAGGCTGTTACCTCTAACATCACGACTTCCAGAGAGGGTTTTCCAATGTGACTGATTAAATCAAGAAGGATTTTTGAGCATGACAAAGGAGTGAGATGAGTGGAGTTCTCCCCACTTGAAACCGATTTCTAAACTATCAGCTTCTACCGTTGTAGGTATATGTGTACAGAAGGTTAAACATTTGCTTAGCTGTGAAGTTGCGCTATGTGGTGTGTTGATATACTGCTCTGTTTTCTGTGTTAGCTAAGACTTGTTTATCTAGCGGGAATGAATTGATACTCTACAACAGGAGACTGACGGTTTCTGTGTATTCCTGTGTGTTGCGTTGTCTCTTTCTCCTGCTCTGCGAAAGCACAGCACAAAGCCTTTGTGTTTGGCTGGAGGGGAGGAGGAACAGCTGCCTTTTCAGTACAAGACACCAGGATTCGTAGTGGTCTCACAGGGATGCGTTGTTGCACATGGACCAGCCTCTGTCCTTCCTCCCTCATTCTAACTGTTAAAGCACTCTGTCCCTGATGACAGAGAAACCTGAGCTCTGAGCAGTGTGTTGCACCATGGATCTAGCAGATCAGTTGTGAAGGTGTAGATGGGCAAGAGTTAAAACATGCAAAATTGACTGTATGCAAGGTGTACATTGTACATTAAGGAATTCAAGAGCTACACATCATGTTGTATTTAAAAATTACTTAGTATCAAATTGATCTCTTGTCCGTGATTGGGATGAAAGAAACTTGTTCAAATACTTTTTTATTTGTTCTTTTATTTAACAGTTTAGTATTTAGGCTACTGAAATGGGAATTAAACATGTTAACTTTGAGAAGAGGAAATAAAAATGATTTCAGTTGGATGAGAGAGTACAACTAAATGGAGCAGTTTTGTTTTTCTGCTTTTCATGCACTAATACAGTGCTTAAATGGTTGTACGATATTATGTGTCACACAGTGGTAGAGTAAAAGTTAATTTCCCTCTCTTTGTTGGAAACATTGAATACTGTGTAACGTAGCTTTTAGTAGCTGTATCTCGTATGTTCTTTCAAAATTGCTTCTTTGAAAATATCATCCATATTTTACTTATCCTTTACAACTTCATTATATTTATTAAGGTTTTAGAGTTGGATTATTTCTTCCCCTCCCCGCCCCTTCAGTGCTATATGTTAAGTAGTGTGCTTTTGAGGAAATATGGTAACTCGGGGTTTTTTAAGCTGTTTATGAAATTGAGGCGCCATTCTTGGCAGTTTAAATTTGTAGTCTATTTTTTTTTTTTCTGTATTAGCTTATAAGTCACTAATCTTGAAACCTAGTAGTGGAAAATTCAAACAATAAAATCAGACTTTTGATGCTTCACCTCTAGATCTGTTAGAGTATCTTTTTTCTCATTTTTGAGATGTTGTGCAAATCGTATCTTTCAATAACTTGTTCTTCAGACTTGTTTTTCAATTAATGGAGACAAATAATTGAAAACCTTGAGGAGTTTTTTGGGGAGAAGGGAAAGATTGGATTTGAGAGGAGGGAGGAAAAAGAGCACAAACAGTGAAACTGAGGAAGCCTTTAGTGTTTTTATAACAAAACTGCATCTTGTTAAGAATTCAAAAATGTGTTCATTGTTATGTTTGGTCATGTTTTTCTGTGATTGTTGTACTGCACGGTTGAGAACAAATTGTGTGGGGAAAGGCATGGCTCAAGTGCTGTTTGATGCTGTTGCTTTGTCTCTGAAGAGATTAATCAATTATTGAGAATTAGGTTATTTGCAGTGATGAGAAACTCCATCTGGTAATTCTTCCTTTTGAACAAATGTGTCTGTTGCTTAGCCTTGGATTTGAGTGCAGGAGAAGCCTCTGAGTAGTTGGAAGAGTTGAAGACTGGTCAGATTTTCATGGATGAAGTTAACCAGCTCACTGATGGCGTTGGTGAGGAAAATAATCTTTTCCAATACAAAGTTGTCTGATAGGTTAAGAAAGGGTAAAATATGCCAAACTTGCTTTGAGAGATTGTAAAAGATGTGAAGTATTTTAATGAGGCCATTTTTTATTTCTGGATGTTGCAAAAGAGTTTGTTACTTGTTGCGGGTCCAAGTTACTATCTGTAACTGACATGGCGAAAAAGTGAGATGATCAAGGTTGGTGTCCTCCCGGTCTGTTTAAATGGAAAGAATTTTTGATGGTTTTGATGCACTTCTCTCACAACTGAAGTTACACAAAAATTGTATCCTGGATGGGCTTGGCTTATCCCCGGTTAGGAAAGATCTTGCCTTGTAGAGTTTGCATCTTTTCGGTACTTGGGAATTGTCTCCAGTCAGCAGCTGCTTATCGATTCTGAAAGAGGGGGTTCGTTCTGCTCTCTGTCACTTTCTAGATAGTTCTCGGATAACGTTTGTTGCTTCTGTCATGCAGTTTCTTGCGGTATTAACGTTTTGTGAGGGTTTTAGCAATACTTATTTGATACAGTGTTCTTTATCAGTGTAGTAAGAACGTGATTGCTTTGTCCTGTGGTGTATCAGCAAGATGTGTCTTGTTGCAGCTGTTAAGTTTACTGCTATCGTAGTGCCACTCTTGGAGAGCAGTACACCTTCCGAGCAAGTTCAGTGTGTCTGTTTAGCTTCACAGTGTTGAAGTATTTAAAAAGAAAAAAAAGGTGGAGGTGGTCTATAAATAGAGCATGCTTCTTTTCAGCATCAAACTGGTGACTTTTTGGAATGTATTCGTATTGTTATTTTGCTTTGAATAGTGTTGACATTTATTTTCCTCTTCTTCCATTTGTCAGCATCCTGAGTTAAATAGATCCAAAACAGGCAATATTGAACGATTGAAATTGTATTAGACGAAAAATTACTGTGCTACTCCTCAAGTTTCATTGAATGCCCTCTCTTCATATGTGACGCTTTGATTTTTTGTATCCAGTAGTCTATAAAATCAAAGTATAATTCCCTAATTAGAGTTAGCCTAGAACAAATTGGCGTGCCGTACTCTGAGGAGGAATTGATGTTGGATCATGATTCTTTTTCTGCATAAAGTTTATCTGCTGTTTTGTCAAGCTCTAGGAATTATTGTGATAATTGTGATGATTTGGGTGAAATTATAGTTTTACAGTTTTGAGCAAGATGGTGTTTCCAGTGGGGGAACCTGTTGAACAATCTGTCTGGGTGGAGAAAAATAATGGAAGAATCACAAGATAAATGCTTTCTTCACGCTAATCTATTGGTCTCGTGGGAGAAATGTGCTAGCTAACCTAGACAGTTCTTGTCTCGACTAGGCAAGAACTAAGAAATGGATGCTGAAGCTGGGGAGCAAGTCATGAGCCTCCCACAGTAAAGCAGATGCATGCAGGAAAAAAGCTCCTTTATCGACTCTCTGGTGCTGGCTGTCATTTATTTTTAGATGTATATGCATATAATCATATTTTTCATGTGTTAGCTCCTGTGGATGAAATTGCACATTATTGCTGAACCAGTCTAACAGCTGTCTGCTGTTTATAAGTGGCAGATGATGTCCTCTGCCCGTGCCTTTTCTACTGCCCATTGATCTCTGAGCTGCACTGATTCAACTCGCTAACTTGATAAGAATGATTGTAAGAAGGGAGTTGTTTGTTTTTCTGCTGAGACAGGTTTATGACTCTTGCTAGGTCATGCTGTTATGTGCAACTTCACCCTGAATGTCTAGCTGAGGCAGTAGCCATAAGCAGATCCTTTCTATTATTGTAGCTTGGGTGCTCAGCTGATCGGTCTTTCTGCCTGTTGTCAGCTCAGGGGAACGTTTTATCTGAAAGGCTGTTTTGAGGTGATGTTGCACTCCCTTCCCTGTTGATTAGATGGAAATTTGGGCTAGATGCTAAATTCAGGCTGGATGTTTCTCCCTGATGTCCATGTTGTTCATATGTATTTTGTTAGTTTTGAGCCTAGGATGGCTCAGCCATGCGGCTGTGTTTCTGTACGTAGCTCCGAAAGCTGGGCTGACCTTTCTTTGATGAGTCAATTTTCTTTTGACCTCCCTCTGCCATCAGAGAGCAGCTGTACTTCAGCTGGCTTGCTGGAGCTGGTAGGTGATACATCAATTCTATTGCGAGGACCTGCATCAACATGTAACAGCTCCCTGAAATATTTGTTTTTCCTGGAGTAAAGGTTTGGACAGAATTGATTTATGGTCTGAATCAGGACCAGGGCCTGCCATACGAGTAGCCCTGCAGTAGATACTGATTTTGGTGTTGACATACTTGTGCTCTTATTTTTCTTTCTCCGAAAAAGGTAAAAGCTGGAATCTTGGTCTTAAGAGTAGTAATAGGTATATTCTTATTTATTACCCTTATTATTACTATTCTAGTTCCTAGTATTAATTAAAAAATGTACACAGATTTCACCCCTATCAATGTATGTTTCCTGTTTCTCAGTAGAAATCTCATAAGCCTGCTTGCCATATGATTGCATATCCACCATATGATTACGTATCCACCATATTCTCTTACAGAGCAGAAATTCGGTTTTGTTTAAATAATAATTTCAAAATGAAGCAGTATCTCACCACAGTTTAGAATTAAAGCAAATTTAATGACTGTTGGTGTATTAAAAGAAAAAAAGCTTATAACTTGTGTTGATAGAACTGTATTTCTTGCAAGTAAATTCAGCTACCTATAGAATACTGTTATTGTTTCAGGGTTACTACATATTTGCCATTATAGTGTCATGTATTACAATTTTCATGTATACAAAGTTAGATCTGCACTCAGTTAATTTGGAGTAAAATTTCTTCTAGTTTTAGACCTTTTGTTTGTATAGATCAAATGTTTAAACATTCTGAATATACAGATATGGCAGGTTATAGGTCAACGATAAAACCAGGATTGTTTTTAAAGCCCAAACTTTAATTCTGAGAGATTTTATATTGAATGTCTTTATTTACACACAGCCAATACTTCTTAAAACATGTAATATCAGTACGTAATACTTTTTATTATTTAAGTAAGAATGAAACAAAAGCCTATAATAGTTTTTGCGAAACTTTGCTGTTGTGTTCTTCAGAGCGGTTTTGCATTTGTTTGGCAGATAGTTAAAATCTGAGCTTGCACTATTAGCTCTTCTTATGTGTAAGAAATTCATATAACTTTTGAGAGTCTCTTGATCCCCATGTTTGTAGCACATAAAATTACTGATTCTTATGTCTCATCATTCTGCCATGCTTTATTTTTTCTAATGATCCCTGGACTGTTGAAAAGTACTTTTGTGGACTTAGCACAGTCTCAGCCCACTAAATTTGCTTGCAATAATTATATTTTCATAATGAATTATACTTCTGTAGTTAATTTTGAAAGATAAACTCATCACGCCTGACTGCTTTAAGACCAACAGAACTGTTGTAGTTATTGAGGCTAACTTTGTGCATAATGCAGCTTCTGCAGGACTTTTCTGAATTACATGTGCTAACTGTAGTGGAATAAGTATATAATTTAGAAAATGATTCTGTTTTCTTTTAAGAATTGTCAGTAATGAGAAATCCACTGAAATAATACATGAAGTATTCTAATAGTAGAATATATTTATTGACTGAAGTGAAAGACCTTGGAGATCTTTATTTATTTGTAAGTAATCTAAAGGTTCAACCTTTTACTCGTATGATTTTATATGTCAGAATAACGATCTCTTGTGATTTCTTAGACTAAAGCAATTCTTATTAGATAATCTAAAGGAATTGAGCATAATTTTGTCACTCAATACATATTCTCCAATAATTTAATAATTCGGTTTGCTGCATCTTTTTGTTTAAAAAAAAATTCTTGAAATGTGAACACCAGAACTAGATATAATATTCCAGCAGCAATCCTACAAGGAGTAGATAGAGAGGTATTACGATCTCTGTTAGTATTTAGTTGCCTACTCATCCGTAGTTGTCATAGCTTTAACACTACAGCAGATGCACTTATCAAAAGTGACTGATTATCTGTATCGTGTTAGGTGATGTTTCCATTTATCCTTTGTTCCGTGATGTGTAGTGTGCTCTTTTACCCAAGTTGGAACATGTGCAGTTTGATTGCGGTCCATTAAACAATTGATGTAGTTTGTTCTATACCACTTCCTGATCTCAGTATCAACTACAAACTTCATTTTTTTTTTTTTCTGGTAAAAAAAGTTTCAGTATAAAGTCAGGAGCTGGTTCTTATGGGACTAATTAGAGAAGTATTAGTTTAGTTAACTTACAGTTATGTTTTGGGACCTATTATTTAACGTGTGATCTATTGATTTTCTGCCATCCTAGTTTCTTAAAAACAGACTGTGCTGTGTGGTACAAACTTAGATGTATTACAGACGTATAAGTGCCATAATCCTATTATCTTTGTAGGCCAAACTTGTAGTGTCGTGAAAAGCTAGCTTGACAAGAAGGGGAACTTCAGTTGAATGGCGGTAATTACATTACCTTCCTTTAGTTCTTTAATACTCAAGTCCCCTGTTTTGCCTGGAATTGATATCAAGTTGATGGCCCATAGTTGCCAAAGTAATTTTATTTATCCTTTCCAAACATTACCATTAACTGGCTTTGTGAGTTTTCTGTGTTTCAGGGATCTGCTGGAACCTGTATTGGTGGCTCAGAAGTCTCCTTGAAAATTCCTGTTAAAGTTATTCAAATGTGTTCCTTTCAGCCTGTGTAACTTGGTAGCATCTGACTAATATTTATCGTGGGAACAGGAGATGCATCATCATCGTACCAGGGCTCCCGGACCTTTCTGGGTAACGGACCCTTCCCTGCCGTGCGCAGACGGTCGCCCGGCTGCCCCGCTCTCTGTCCGGGCCGGCCGGGGGGCGGGGAGCTGGCCAGGGTGCTGACCCGCCCCTCCCTTGCCTGGCTGGAGAGAGAGCGAGTGCCTGCGTTTACTAGAGCTGCCCAGGCAGCAGGCAAGCAGTTAAAAAGAAGGCTCTGACTGCTGTGGAAGAAGTTTCCTCCGAACCACTGCTCCTGGCTTTTTGACAGCCCCAGTTATGCTAAATTCATCATCAGAAGCAGATTCGTTGTCATCCAGGTTACACCAAATGTATCTATACCATCCTTGGGAAAGAGATATAAACTTTTCCAATGCACTTTGCTGTGCGTCACAGTGAACTTTCTGACAGTGTATAAAGTGCAAAAACATTAATCTGCCTGTAGTTTAACAATTTTCACAAAGCACCTGTTTTGTAATCTCAGCTCTGGCCTCAAGAGAACCCAATAATACTGGAAAATAACACTAACATCTATAAAGAGCTTTCAGCTTATTAGAGATATTAGTTTTATTTTTCTTACATGTACCACTAATTCCTGTGTTCTGTCTTCTTCCCCTCACCACTCTTTGTGTTCTTATGTACTTCAAAGATGATTAGTGATAGCACCATTTTAAATTTTTGTTAAATTTAAATACCCTTATTTTAGTAATTCACTTTTACCAATACGTTACCCCATTTAGTAAGCATTAAGGCATATTCATTTGCATCTATAGGTAGCTGCATTGCCTAATTTGCTGCCTTTTTGTGTAAGTAGTGATCGTTAAAAACATGAATCCTCATTGATACAAAGTTCTGTATTCCCATAAAATATATAATAGTGTATATGTAATGTACACATAATATATAAGTACATAACAAATATATGTGATTTTGCATTATATATAAATGATTATTATAGATAGATGTGTATGTATATTAAAATATATCCTAAGTAGTACTTTTTATTACAAAGTATGTTAGTATAGAAGTCTTATAAAGAACACTACATTTCCGATTCCCTGCATTAATTTTTGCTTTGATGCAGATATACCTCAGAGTCTTGATGCAGAGCAGAAGCTACTAAGCTTTGGTGGCCTCATGAGCAATTATGACTAAATAGTATCAAGAACTGGGAGAGAAGCAAGACACAAGGTGTTTTGAACATCTGGTATCTTCCTCCTTGTCCTCCTTTCCCACCTAATTCCTTTTCCTCAAGCCTTTCTTAGTGAGAGGTTTGTATGCCTTTCTGCTGTGAGGACTCCATGGCTCTCAGGTAAGAGCCTGAATTTCTTGAGATGACTGCTGTTCTGTGCAGTGCGAAGCAATGCTGCACAGGCCAGAGCAAAGCATCACAATTAATAAGTAAGGAAACCTGAGGGAGGCAGCTGTAGATATATAAAAAAAGAGGCAAAAAATAGAGGATTAGTTTATTTTTATTTATTTAGGGTTTGTGTATGTGAAGTGGATTGTATAGGCCCTAAAGATGGTGATGCAAAATAATTTCTGTGGATTGATTTGTTTTAAATCCATGGCATGTTTTGATAAGTTTGCTTCATTTCTTATGTATCACTGTATGCACGGCAATTTTATTTCACACACACAAAAAAGCAATCTCTAGTCAGTTGATTGAACTACTTTCTTTTTTTTGAGAGTATGACTATTGCTCTATCCATGGGTGCTTTTCTTTCCTTGAAAGTAAGATGTAAGCCCCTCTCATCCTTTTTTTCATTTCTCAGCTTTAAAATTGTTACTGAACAATTTGTTACTAGTTATTGAACTTTTCTTACTAGCTGCCAGGCTGAAGCAAAGCTACTGGACTGAAGCAAATTAAAAACACTTTTTACACTTCAATACTGCAGCTCTCAACACTGAAGTAAAACTTCAGAAAATGCACCTGAGACTCAGATCTCTTCTCTTGTTGTTCCTATCACCAGGTACCTGAGGTACAACAAACTTTCCAGGGACAGGTTGTCCTTGTGTCAGACTGAACAATCGATAATGACCAGCAAATGGATTAAAAAGCTTACTTCTACCCTGCTTTTTTTTTTTTTTTTTCCCTGCACTGTAGGGTCTTGTAGAATTTTAAATATTTAATAATGTGGTAAAAGCCTAGTCCTCTTGGGGGGAAGAAGTTCTATGTCAGCAAAAGTGTGTGATCACTTCTCTAGCAAACAATGTAGAAATCTCTTGTATGCAGGTAGTGCCAGATCAAAAATAGGTGTATATGTGCTGAATATAATGAGGAAAACAAAAAGTCTTAATCCAATAGTAAGAATTGAACAAAAAAGCCTAAATGGTATTGTGTGTAGTCAGGATTTGCCTCTCTAATGTGTTTCCTGTGGGAAAGGTAACAAAGTTTAGAATTTAGCTAGAATTCTGATTCCTTATGAAATTATGTTGGGGAATATCCAGCCAAAACCATTTAGAAATGTGAAAGAATGTTAAGAAGCATGAATATCGTATCAAGTGATAACAGAATTATAGGAATTCTTGTCCCATTTTTCATTTGTTTTACATTGTAGCTTATTTCTGGAAGGAGAGTCATATGTGTTCCCAGTTGTTTACAGCAATTGCTTGTGGCTGTTTATCCTGGTTTAACCCCAGCTGGCAATGAGCACCACACAGCTGATCACTCACCCCTTCCCGCCATGGGATGGGGGAGAGAGTCAGAAGAGTAAAAGACATTTTAATAGGTAAAGCAAAAGCCAACGCACACAAGCAAAACAAAACAAGGGATTCATTCTCTGCTTCCCATCAGCAGGCAGGTGTTCAGCCATCTCTGGGAAAGCAGGGCTCCATGATGCTTAATAGTGACTTGGGAAGACAAACACCATCACTCCGAATGTCCCTCCCTTCCTTCTTCTTCCCCCAGCTTTACATGCTGAGCATGACAACATATGATGTAGAATGTCCCTTTGGTCAGCTGGGCTCTGCTGTCCCAGCTGTGTCCCTTCCCAGCTTCTTGTGCACCCCCAGCCCACTTACTGGTGGATTGGTGTGAGAAGTAGACAGAGCCTTGACTCTGTGCAAACACTGCTCAGCAATAATGAAAACATCGCCTCATACCAGCTACTATGAAGAAAATTAACTCTATCCCAGCCAAAACCAGCACACTGCTTGTGAGAGATTTTTTTTTTTTTTTTTTGGCTAAATCACAGTGTTGAAGGTTCCCTGAAGTAACCTAAAGTAGATACGAAAACCACAGTTGTTGTGGCTCTTTATAACCTTGTTTCTCTTGATGCTCAGATCTTTCACAGCCTAAAATTTTTCTCCTGTCACCTATATAAAAATCACTGTCATGGGTAGCTGCTGCCAGAGTTAAAAACCAATTTTCAGATGAAAATTTTCTTCGTATTCAAACTGTAGCGTTGCTGTCCCTGACTGTCAGTGAGTCTAAATGCATTCTATGCATTTTCATTGTTAAAAACCTGACCCTGGATATCTGCACCAGCTTTATTAGGAGAAAGATAGCCTTGAGGTTAGGAGATATATATTAATGTGTTGGTTCTCTGCATCCAAGCTATAGAATTATTTGAGTGTAATGATTAGAGGCATTTCCAAGTCTTTTCTGAAGCCAGATACAAGGAGGAAAAACCATCCCTTGTCTAATCAATATCTTTCATTAATGAGCTGTAGTATGTTTTTTATCATATTGACCTTGTGTGACAAAGTCACATGGTAACATGATAACAACAGGGATAATGGAGTCGTCTTTTTAGGCGCTTGGCATGACTTCTTTGGCATCTGTAGGATAAAGTAATGGGAAAATTATAAGCGATATATGACCTCATGGATAAGACGAATTTACTGTTTCCACCTGACCAATGCATGGAAGCCACCCATGATCCTTGCAGCTCTGAAGGTTCATCTGCCCATGATCACCAGTATTGAATCATGCCATGCTTTAAAATCCTCCTAGCTCAGTTCTGTGCTTGCTTAAGACTACTTACTGACTGAAGAATGTTTAGTCTTATTGAGAAAAATTATTGGGTGGGTGATAAGTAGGTGAGGCATTTAAAAAAAAATACTTGATTGGGATGTGATTATGATTTAACAGAGGACTAAGTCTATATGCTCTGTATTTTTGAATTAAAATTCTAGTGCAGATTCCACAAATTTTTCTTGTTGTTAAGATGGTTCTGAATGATTGAATGAACAGTATTTTGGCATAACTTCTGTCTCTGAGACAAAAATTATGTTAGAGTCCATTGCATAAAGCAAGGCTTTTAGCTAGGCTGGAGAGGAGAAAATTAAATTGACAGTAGTTAGGTCCAACAAAGCTAACGCCAGCTGTGCTTTATGTATACATGTAGGTACTTTAAACTAGCACTGCCACCTTGAAAGCAATTCTACCCATTCACCCTCTGTCCTGGTAGCAGGTTTTATGGTGCCACGTAGTGATTTATATCAGGGAACTCAGCTAGCTTAAAACTAAACTTTTCTGAAGGAGTTAGTATTACCAGAGATAAGTTCCTTAGTCCAGTTCATTGTGGAGTCTGGAGTGTTAAGGACAATTTTTCATGTGCTGGATGAATTTAATAGCGTAAGTGCGCTACTGGAGCTGTTATACAGCAATACACAAGGACTGGTCACACATGAAGGCTGATGGCAGCCTTGGCTGCAGTGATTGTGAGACAATGAGTTAAGACCAAAGGGAAGTGAGGAAAGTGAGAAACAGAATATGAGCATTGGACTTGAGAAGAGCAGACTTCAGTTTATTCAGAGAATGAATGGGTGAGATCCTGTAGCAGGCTACTCTGAGGGTTACAAGAGCTGAGGATATTTTTCTACGATTCTGTTGGTAGAATAGAATTAGCAAAAAATGTTGTGCTTCTATGGAGTTTTAGTAATGTGAGTTTGTTTTGTGAACTGAATCTCCAGTTTTAGAAAAGTTAAAAAAAAAAAAAGTGCTGCCAAAATTTGAATCAGAATCTCTCTGTCATCTGGTATAAATTGCAAGTACAATGTAAATAGCAAAAAAAATTAAAAACTACTTTCTAAACTGGTACTGATTTTTTTTTTTATTAATCTAAAGAGCTGTTGTAATTCAAGTAGCAGTACTTAGCTGTGATATCATTTGAGTATGATTGCATGACATTAAGTGGTTTTTGATAACCCTGTACATTTTAGTGGTGGAAAGTCTTTTACTGTAATAGTGTATTTTATGAATAGCCAAACTTCCTTCTGTAGCAGTAGGCGTAATTTAAAACTTTACATAATTGCCACACAGGATTTTAGCAAAAGCAGTATTATAAGAGACTATTTGATATTTACTTAAGAACGTAAATGTGGTCATAATGAATTAATGTCACCAAAACTGAGATGCATTTAATAGCATATAAATTGTTTGGTCTCTGCTATACTTTGCTTAAAAACTATTTGATATTTACTTAAGAACATAAATGTGGTCATAGTGAATTAATGTCACCAAAACTGAGATGCGTTTAATAGCATATAAGTTGTTTGGTCTCTGCTATACTTTGCTTAAAATCCCACAGTATTCTGTGACCACTCCAAGACATGTTTTCTTTTGTTACGTAAGTTAACATTTTGTGAAAGATACATGGAAACTTATTTGTAAAAGGGTTATGATTCAGTATTTTTTGAAATATGTATTTTAATAGATTTTTTGATGCTTCAGCTGAGGAAGTCTGGTGATACAAATGTTTTAAAATTAGTGGAGATGAGTACAGACAGGGAAGAGCTGGAGAAAGACCTTGCAACTCTGAGATAATGGTATATGAAAATTATCATAAAGCAATTCGTGTAAAAAAAAATAATTTTAAATTTTACACAGTGATGAGCTTACTTCTCTAGAATCTAGAGGTCTTGCAGGTTCTCTGAAAATAGTAAGTCATTGCCTAATGACAATGCTGGTCTCCACATCTCAGAGGGGGTGTAGTAGACTGGACGAAGCACACAGATGGTGATCAAAATCAGTGAAAGACTAAACAGATGAAGAGATAGATGAGGGGGCATATGGCAGCAGTGTATTCCTTGTGTAGGACTGAGAGGTGAACAGGGAGCAACTGTAAACTCTACTTTCTAGTACAAGATTTAGTGAACCTCAAATATAACTAGAAGAAAATAAATTTGAAACAAAGATGTTCTTCTTCCCACAACATGGAATTAAGTTATGACTTAGTTGTGGTAGGGTGTTATGTATGCTAAAAGCTTTCATGGGTTCAGAAAAGATCTGATGAACTCAGAGATGAAAGATCTTAAATGCCATCTTTGTCTCAGAAAGTGTTTTGTGTCCCAGCTCCCTATATCCTCAGAAAATATTCTGGGAAAGTGTAATTATATGCTTTCTCTGTCCTTGTGTTCTTCCGTAGTAGTCTGCTGCTGCCAATAGTCAGAGACAGGGGATTGGACTATCTTTGATCTGATGCAGCCTGTCTGCTCTTGTGATTAGCTGTCCATGCTATCTACTTTTCTACTGTCTTACCTAATTCCTTTCTGCTGCAAATTAAGTTGATATCTTTGGATTTGTTCCAACTTTATATGCCTTTGCCAAAGTTCCATTTCAGTTTTTTAATACCTGTCTCCCGTTTCAAACCTTGAAGGGCCTCCGATTGGGAGCTCAAGTTTCAGTCACTGTTCCTTGAAGCTCCTTCAGCCATGGCTACAAAGCAAGTGCATGCTCTGGTCTGGTACCTTAGAAGTTCCCAGCATGAATGGTTTTTAGGGGTGAACTGGTCAGGCAGTCCTAGACAGAGCTACCCATCTCCTTCGATTTTGTGGATTGTGCTTCTAGATTTAATATTGCCTGAGCCCATGTGATCATTGTGGAATATCCTGTGAACACAAGAGACTCCACAGCACTGCAGAGAGCCTCTCTGAAGCCAGCTCAAACTGAGGATAAAGTAATAGCTTGTGTTGTTCTGCTGGCAATAGCTTGTTGTATATTTATTTTTAGTTACTTTAGTGCCACCTTCCTTCAACATAGCCAAGCACCAAGCCATTTCCCACCTCTCATGTCACTTGGCTGTTCATAAGAGCCCACTTAACGTGGCTGTCTCCTACCCCCCGGTGCTAGGGATGCTTACATCAGTGCTGAGTTGGTTTTGGTGTGAGGGTCAGCACAGGGTCTCTGGTTTTTTGTCTTCTCTGTGCCTGACTTCTTTAGCACTGTTGACCTACTGCTGGAAAGTCCAATCCTCCTTGGATATACTGGTGTCTCCTGTATAAACCATAATGTGATGGTGCATCTTTCCTCCTTAACTCTTTCAAGGATTGCTGCATTGTGTGACAGGATGGTTGTGCATTCCCCTCATCGAGGAGGCCAAAGCCTGTACAGCCTCTGGTAGACCTTCTGCACTGTGTGGGCTCACTCAGACTCCACCTTCTTGTCAGCTGGGCTCTTTTGGAGTCACCTTGCTCAGTGTAGCAGTTACTGACCTCATTCCATACATTGGCAAAATGGAGAGCTACTGTCTTCAGGTATTTAAGGAGATGGAATAGCTGTGTGTGCACAGCCAGTGCCTTGTGCCACAATACTGGTGCGGATTTGGAGTTATGTGCCCTCAAGATGAGGACCCTAAGAGATTAGATATTACAGATTAAAAAAAGATTATTCCTCTATTTTTCTCCTGTTCTTTTTAGCAAACTGCCAGGCCTTATTCACTATGTTTTTATAATGTCCTGTATCAACTGACATATTAAGGGAACTCTCAGCTTTTGTTAGTGAGGTCCAGCTCGCTTCATGCATGGTGCTGCAGCCTGGACACAAGACAGTGAGTATAGTCTTGTGATCTGCCAGCTGGGCTGCTTATCTGCCACTGTCAGCCTTGTCGATCATTTGAACACTTATGGGTGCAGACAGCGTTTTTCTATTTGCATGTCATCTATCTGATCAGCTCATCAAAGTTCCTCTGACAATTATTTTTGTATTTTCAAAACAGTAAAGTGTTATCCCCATTTTTATTTAGAGTTTACCCTGAACTTTACTTGACTGGATTAAGCACTCTGAAGCTAATAGCAGTATTGTTTGCCTTCTTGCCTTCTGTAGTTGTGTGTTGTATGCCTGGGTTGGGTGTTTATGGTTTTCCTTACTAAGAAAATGGATTTATGAAATAATAGAAATAGATAGTACTAGTGGAAAGGGCAATACTTCGGAGCATCTTGAAGGATCAATTTATGTTATTCCTTGGTATAAAAAGTTAGTGACATTGGTGGTAATCTATTAATACTCTAAGTGTATCCTAAGAAGATAACTGACTATTCCAACATTTTAAAAAACTGGAAACAAATATTTTTATTTTGCTGATAAATCCAGAGTATAAATAGTTTGATATTATATTGCCATGTCACTGTTTAAAATGTCTTAATTGTTAGACTTCAAGCTGTCTTTGTATTGTTGTTCAAAACCACATGTTACTATGACTTAATTCTTCTGCAACAGAAATTTTACAAGGGTCTTGAAAAATAAGTATTGTAATACTGTATAATTCAGGCAGTTGCATAACTCACTTTCCATTTGCATGTTTAAAAATATTTTTCACTTCATGTAAGTGGTCAGAGAACTAGTTTCTTTGAAGAAGACTTTTATGACAGGTAAACCAGATTCTTGTAATAGAAAAATTTATGTTTGTTGTAAATACCACAACAGTTACAGCGAATCTAAGACACAGAAATACAGTGCTTTTTTTTAAAACAAATTACACTTTTAGGGTTTTAAAATTAATTTTAGAGTAATTAATAAGGTTTCACAAGCCTCTTTTTGATTTGGAACTCATTCTGAGTTGTGGAAAAAAGAATGAGAAAAATAGAGTGTTACCTGGAGTGAAGTTAACCTCTCCAAAGGTTTGGTTCCCACATTAGTATTACAGGGTCTGAACCTGAGGTTGCAGTTGAACAACTGGTCTGAGTTGAAAGCACCTCAGTAGCCTGGCCTTTCACTGTCCCCCACAGCTAACTTCCGTTCTTTCTCTTGTTCTGACATACGTCTTTGTGAGGTCCTGTGACAGATCAAATTAGGAAATTAACTCACTCAGCTAAAAAATACCATGGCAAAAATACCATGGATTAAATAGAGTTTTTGTTTTATGGCTCATTCTAATTCTCCCTGAGCAAAAATTTCTGATTTTCTGTAGGTAATAAATTACATGCTGCATTTCTCAAAGGAGCCACAACCCTATAGTCTCTCCCTGTCATGCACTTACCCAGGTGCTTCCCTTTCTTTATGGCAAGGTATCAAGTGCCTTTTATCTCAGTTGGTCTCATCAAGAAAAATAATGATGTTTACTTCAGTGCAATTGGTTTCTAGTTCAATTTCATTTTAAAGTTGCTCGTTCTATTTTGGACTTGAAGAAGGGTTTGTGTGCCCAAAACTTGGATGGTTTTGCCATGTCTATCAGTTGGTGTAGTAAAAGATAATATAATCCTTCCATAAAGTTTTCCTTGCTTGGGTTTTTGTAACATTTTGGTGCTGAATTCTCTTGCAAACTGGAAATAGTGCGGTAGCTTGAAATATGTGTCTTTAAAATAATACTGTTATATTGAAACTGTTATATTTTTAAATCTGTCTTCAAACTGAGAAAATACTGTCGCTTTTGCAGTAACCACATAGCTGTAAGCGCAGAAGTTGCCAGAAGGAACTCTAGACTCTTTGGCAATAACTCACAAGACAGTTGGGAGCTTTTCGCACCTGGAATCTGCAAGTGGTGATGAATATTTTGTCACTTAAGAGCTTGAGATAGGAAAACCTAAAATGGCATTGGTTATGTGTAGAATTTTTAAAAAAATATTTTCTTGACAGACAGTACAGTTGGAAATTTAGGTCAAGGTCTTAATTTAGTTTTCTCATTGACATGCTGAATGATGATTTTCAGGATCCCACCTTCTACTGAATGTATTTAGAAAATATTCAGATTGTAAGCGTAGGATAGCTTTCTAGTTTGGAATAGACACACTTAAAACATTTATGGTGTCAGGATTTCCAATTTGAACATGCTGCTTAGCCTCTCTAAGGGAGTGGACTTTACCATAAATGTGGAATTAGGAACTTTGAACATTTCCTGCCCTGATTTTCTCTTTTTTCTGGCTTGTTAAACTTTTCTTTGTTCCTTTAAGTTTTTGTTCTGCTCAAAAGTAGAAAGTACAGAAGTGGAAAGCAACTTTGGTAGATTCCATTTAATTTACTAGCTTCTTAAGTGAACTGAAGGCAGGCAGATAGAGCTCATAAAAAGCACAGAGAGTTCCTAATAGCAAAAGGCTGATATTATTCCACAGAGGAGGCAACAGGACATGTATTTTTTCTTTCTGTAGAACGGAAGTAGTGTCTGTCCTTAACTAGCTTTGTCCTGAAGCTTACAGTACCTCCATTCAGCCAAAATTGTCTGGGCTAGTTTCTCAACCTTAGATCTGGATTTAAACATCTGCAAAGGCTGGGCTAGTAAGCAGAGATTGGCTTCAGGTTAGGGCCATCTCTAAATAAATTATATACATGCACACAAATTACGTAGAAAGATTGTCTTTGCTTGCTGAACTATAAACAGCTTTTACAAAAGTGACTTAATTTTTTCTGGAACTTTTGCACTGCTGTTTTCTAATAGCATATAATCATTTAGTATACTTGATTGGGGTAAATTAAATAAGTCTTTTGCAGGGGTGATACGTAGTTAAAAGCAGTTAAGTGGGTAGAAGATTTCTAAATAATGTACAATATTAAATTCTGGATGTAAGCACTAACCCTCCTTTACCTGTTCTTATCTTATACTGCGATCAGTTCCCTGGCAAAAGCTTACTTTATGGAACAAAGTCTGTAGTCATTGCATTGTCCTAGTTATTCCATGACCCATCACTTGGAAAGAAATTTGACAGAGGGCAAATTGCCTTTAATTGTGATAATTCTGTTGTCTTATGCATTTCCTTTGATCTGATAAGGAAACTGAGGAGTTAATGAGTATAGAATTTTTTGACATATATTGCAATTGAAATGGCTGTTAGTTTTTTAGGAGAATTATAAAACAATGTTCATTGTGCAGAAAATAACAGTACTCCACCTATAGAACTGCATTCGTCATGGATTCATCTGTTGAATGAGTAAGGGAAAGCTTGCACCTTAACTGTTTGTCATTAACTATTCATCTGCTTCAGTGCAATACAGAACATGCTGGAGCTTCTTAAATTGTTTAACAGCATTGTAGGCTGTTAAACAGCTACACTGAAAGCAATATATGGCTGTATTTCAGTAACACAAATGGGACTGTGTGTACATTTATGAGTGTTCTATTCATCTGTGGAATTTAGAATGGGTTGAACAATGTGAATTCAAGTCCCTCAAAATTCAGAGAAGTTTCAGTTTCAATTTTGTCCTGAGCACCACCTCCAAAGAATGCACATTTTTGTCTGTCCAAAAGTCCTTTAAATGTAGTCTTCTTCAATGCTGTCCTTTTTTTTTCCCCATATTAATTTGGAGTATTAATTTGGAGAAGGCGATCATAACCTAAATTGTGCCTACTAGAATATGTGTTTTCTGTTATTAGGTAAAGAATATAAAGACATTTATCCACTGCAGTACGTTAATAACTAACAGATTTTCAGTTATACAGTGGAGAACACATCAGGGCAATGAAACCCCGTTTAGATCAGATTGTGAATGAAGGCTTTAAAGAAACCGCATTCTCGCAGCAGTGCCTGAGTGCAGGCATGGAGATGGGTAAGCATCTGACAGAGTTGTGATTTAGCAAAAGTATGAAATGGCTTTAGGCTTAAGTTAGGGAAAAAAACAAAGAAATAAAAAAATTAATCTTCATATTAATTATGGGTCTGATTGAGTGTAATTCAGTGTTGGTGACTGACTCAATGTTGCTGTCTCTACGACAAGAAGGATGTGGAGCAAGGAGAGGATTTTCAAAGGAGGACCACATAAAAGACCCGTGGGATAGGAAGGAAGGCTTAAAGCTTAATTTATTAGTTTAGAGGAGGTTAAAAAATGTTTTCAGATGCTTAAATGAGATGAAATTACTGGGAATGGAATTTGGTTTCTGAAACTGTAAGGAAGTCCTGTGGTGAGAAACATTAGACAGATTAACCCATGGAAAAAAAAAAAAAAGTCATACTTGGTGTGATGCAAGGGACGTACTGGAACATGTTACCAGTGAAGATTGGGGACTCTTCATCATTTGGACTCTTAGAGTGCTAATTCACTGAAGGGGGTAAAGTTATGTGGCCTGATCTGTGTTATGATAATTCTGCTAGAAAGGCCAGTAATTATGGTCAGGAGTTGGTAATGTTAAGAGTGTTCACATAAATGATGTTAGTTCTCTTCAGAATTTTCACCTTATCTGCGGGGGAGAATCTACCAGAACTGGAAGAATTTAAATTAGATTACTTCGGCTTGATTAAATTGCAGCATAAATGCTGTTGCTCAGAATATGCAATCTTAATTTGGTTTCCCTTCATTTGTTTGAATTAAACCAATTTAGGCTATGTATTCTGAATGAACACTCTTTTTCAGGGATGTAATCCACTCCAATTTGGTATAAATTTAGATCCTCAACTAACAGATTAATTTTTTTCCAGACAGGTCTGGTTTTTTTGGAGTTGGTTTAAATGTCAGAATTTACAATTGAAGCAAGAAAGGCATAAATGAAAAACAAAAAATAAATATGAAAGATTATGAAAAAAACCCCAGTTACTGTCATGTCAAACAAATGTCTGTCTTAAGAGCCAGATCATTTAAGCAGCAGGTTGGTTTTTTAAAAAAAGCTTTATTTAGCCCCAGTAGTAATCTTGGCATTTATCCACATGGAAGGGAATACTGTTAATTTAAATCAGAGTGTTGTATACCATTTGTGTGTTGATTCAGGGAGAAAAAAAAAATTTCACTTTTAGTTTATGCTATTTTGGAAGTGATAGAAATAAACCCAAAACAAATACACTTTTGAAGAGTCTTATCATTGCGTAAGAGAGGTTATACAAAGAGTTGTACAATTATGCCAGTGTAACAAATAAGCACATTTCCAGCAAAGCTTCAAATAGTTGAAATAAGCTTTTAACTGGTTGTAGTAGTTGCTGATGGGAGCCCTTATGGATGGATTAATCTCCTAAAGATGAATTTTTGTATTGCTATATCAGATTTGATTTAGAGATGGTTGCCCAAAGTCAGAAGATAAAAAAATTAAACTGACCAAATTACCCAAGACCAGGTTTTTTCCCTTTAGCTATATTTGTACCCTGACATAAACCATCAAAATTGTGCTTTGGACATATTTAATCATAAGTAATCCTAGCTATGTGAAACACATTGTAAAATGTGGAATAGTCTATATGCTGTGCAATAAATGAAATTACAATTCCGATTGAAGTATTTTTTATTTTGCATTTTTTGTTATTATTATTATTTTAAGCTTATTATTATATATTACTATTAATTATTTAGCCATTTGTTAAGTAAATTATTATATTTTTAAAGTTATTAAAATTAAATTTAAATATGATTTACAGCAATTTGAAACTGCACACAGAAAATGTGCAGAGAAAACTGTGAAAACGTTTACATTCATTAGTAGTATTGTGAGATTGGCCTTGGAGGCTTGAGAGAGAGCAGGTTAAAAAAAGAGAGGAATATACTCCAATTTCTTTCTGTACTGGAAGTTGCTTGGCTAGAATTCCAACATACGTCACTATGGGATACCACAACTGGTTAAAGTGCTAGTTGAGAATCACAACTTTATCTGTATTTCTTGTTATTCTGTTAGTCATTGAGATCCCATGTTGTGCTCTGTTTCTGCAGTCACTGGTTAAATGGAAGCCACTCCTGGGACCTGGATGGTTTCTACTGACATAGCCGTTGCATAGCAGCTCTGTCACGTCAGGAGGTTGCAATGAGTGGAGGAGGGGAGCAGCCTGACATCCTCAGCGTGGGAATCTTGGTCAAAGAAAGATGGAAGGTGGTGAGTATGCCATTCTGCAATTCATTTTCTTTAAAGCACGTTTTTAAAACAAAGCAGTTTGCCCTTTGAAATTAGTTTCAATATTCTTGTGAGTTGTATTTTACTTATGTTAAATAGTGAAAGGACTACAAAACCACTTGTTTCTCTTATCCTACTTTAAAAAGAAGTTATATGGATTTAAGGTGGGCTTTTTTCTTGTAAGGACCTAGGAAAGATTAGTACCTGTTGAGAGCACACCTGGAGTAGTCCTATTAGTATACTGAATCCAATCAGCCAGTGGTCATGTCAGTCCATTTGGAAATCAACACCCTCTTGAAACTAGACAGATTGTGATTTGTTACTTCTTATAGGAAGGTTTTTCAGGACCTTGCTGCTCTTCCAATTAGAAATGATTTTTGTTTGTTATATTTTGTAGCATGGATTTGTTCGTGGCTGATTTACATCAATTTGATTGTGTGCCAGTATTGGCTTTACCATAAATAGCTCTGTTCCCTTTTGGTGTTCGTGTCCTTTTGTACATCTAGAGGAAAATAGTATCCATTTGAAACTATTTTTTTATGGGAAAAACAGGCTCCCCTGATGACTTTAGAATTTTTTTGTTTGTGGATTTTTTTGAGAATTAAAAAAAAAAGAAAGAAGAAAAGAAAAAAGCCACTTCATGATAGAACATTTTGGGCATCTCTGTGTGTTTAGTAGGCTGGGAATGGATACTGAATCACTATTTTTTGCACTTTCTTTGCTTTATATTACTCCTGTATTTCAATATTTTATTTAAAAGTGTGAGTCTGAACATAGACGATAGAGATTAATCATTCATTTCAAATTCATGTAGAGAAAATAATTTCAACTATCTTGTGCCCTATCCTTCATTTAAAAATGCAGGAAGCTGATACTAACTTTATGTAGGAAAACTTTATATTCTTTTTGTGTAAATAGAACCTGAGCGGCTATCTTTGGAGTATAAGTATTTGTAAAATACTTTCTTGCATTACATCTCAGTTTTGCACTGAAGTAAAAACTGAAGGCATAGTCTTGAATCAGATCAAACAGAATAAAATAGCATTATAAATAGATAAAAGTATACTAATATATCACTATCCACAAAACTACTCGGTTGTCTGATATGCGCAACAGTAGTCTTGTTTTCTTCAGGTTTATTTTCTTTCCTATGTAGTAAAGAATTATGATCAGGTCAGTGTCATTTGGACGATTTTGAGAGCAGGCTGTTGTTCATCTCGTGATTATACATTTTAACTTGTATGTTTTCCAAATTAAGTATTACAGATAGATGAGTGACAAATATTGTCTGTGGGTAACTCTTCAATTCCGTAATTTCTGTATCAAACATTGAGGATTTCTTGATGTCATTTAATGTGTAATACTTTCTTCTAAATTCAGGATTTCATAGGACAATCTGCCAGTGGAAGAAAATAGAATGCAAATTTTCAAAATTCCTTAGTGCTTGACACATATAATTAAAACTGTTCTTTTAGGTTATGAAGTATGGAAGTTTTTTGCTAGTGTTCTTGAAGCAGTGGAGTACTTAAAAATTCATTGTGTAGAAAGATGAGGTGTTATAAACCAGTGGACTTTGAAGTTTTGGTGACAGTGATACTAATTATCAGTAGTACTTCTGATTGTTCCTTGTGGAACTCTCCCAGTATCCTGCTTTTCTTCCCCCATTGAAGAACGGCAGCTCTGTAGTATGATTGCAAGAGAGTATTCTGTTGTAACAAGTTTAAGAAAAAAAAAGTAGACGTTCTAGAAGTTATGTAAAGATTTGCAGCTGAAATGCAGTTTTCAGCATTTGTGCTGTTCAGGACCTTGGCCTCTGAAATAGTGAAAAGATACCTAGAATTTGTGGACACAAAGATTTTTAAAAGCTATGATCAATTAAATGTTAATTTTAACTTAGACGTTCTTTAGGGTGCTTCTATTTTGAAAAGTGAGCATACAAAAAACATAAAGTATTTTTTCCTCAGTGACACCCTCCCTCTCTACTGGTCTCTGTATCTAATAGCTTTTGCTTTCATCCTCTGTTGATGCTTTTTCTTGTCCCTGTTTTTTTGCCTTGAAACATTTGTTACAATCCTGACTTAGACTTGATTGTAATGATAAGTGTTTTCAGGTAGGTTTAAGAACATCATTCAGTATGCAGTGTAAACAAAAGTACCAAGATAAAACATGTTGGAAATTGTACTCTTTAGACTTGAAGCATACAAAGAGATAGGAGTGGAAGAGTTTTTTCCCAATATTTAGATGACAGATCTCTTTCCTTTCTAGTCTAGTAAGGACTAACACTCTGCTTATATTAAATACACCTGAATGTAACCAAGTTATGTTGAGTATTTCGTTGGACTTGAAAGGGTTTTGTTTCTCATGGTTTGTGTCATTATTTCAGAGTTTACCCTAGACTCTTACCTGAGTAGTACCTTCAACAAGTCATATCTGAAGACACAGACTTCTTATTCAGGATTTGTGATACTCTGTACTTGAACTTGTTAAGTTGTTGAAATGTGTGGGTTAAGGAGTAACAGGCTTAAGCCTGTGTTGGTAGGATGCATGTTATGCAGCTTCAGAGAAGGTGTAGAGCCTGCGGAGGAGAGCTTGGTGGAAAAAAAAGGAACATGTGAATTTGCAGTCAACAGATGTTGCCCTAGAAGGAGGTATTTAGGTGGGTTAGTTCTGTAGCTCTGAAAAAGCAGTGTGCTGTCTGTCCCATGCATCTTTTTAAAATTGGCAATGAATTAACCAGAAGTGTGTAATGTGGATAATGCAACATACCTTGGACCATATTTTCCTCATCTTAAGAATACTGCAGTAGCAGTTGCTTGCGATGATAAAAGATCTTTAGGACAGAAAGTGCATGATGAAACACTGAGTATTGTTGCAATCACACAGAGTAAAAATTTCATGTGATATGACTTGAAAAATGCAAGTAAACAATATGAGTTTTTTATCTGTTACCTTCTTCTGTCTACTAGCCTAGGCTATTTTAAAAATTGTTTTTCATTCTCAGACAGATGGCTGATATTCTGGATTAGGAGACATGAGATTTATTTTCAGAATCTGAAGATAGGTCAGCATAGTGCTGATCTCTAGATCCCCAGAATGTTTAGATGACATTTGATACAGTGTAGTCATATAACCTTAGCAACTATGTTTTCAGATGACATGCAGAAAACCATACCAGTTTTCTTTCAGGTAAAATATACTAAAAATACAATAGTGTGTGTTTCTTAGGGTAAGTTTTTTTTGTCTCCTTTTCTCTTTTATCAGCTTTAGAGTGGTAGCTACAGGAAGCCTAAACGTATGAAAGTATTACATGAAATAACGTTGACATTTTTGATACTGAAAACCAGACGAGTCTCTGTTCCCTGTGAACTTTTAAAGCAGAGTGAAAACACAACTATTAATATTTGCTCTGAATATAGTGAAAAATAGTAAATATGCTAGGAGCATTCTTTTAACTCTTCCTAACACAGATGAAACTTTCAGTGGTGCAAGTTTCTTAAGTATGTCTGTTAATAAGAATAGTATTGGTGAATCATAAGTAAATGTGAGTAACATTTAAAAATATATATTCAAAGATAGTCTTAGCCATTTCTTATCATTTATGATTTAGCTATTATGTGTAAGTCACTGCATATAATAGAAAATGCTGTCTTTTTTCAGTAAGTCCAAGAACCTTTATACTTTTTGTATTCAGTGTGCGTATTTCTGAAAAAAGAAGAAGATGGCATATTTTAAAAATGTCACTGTGCATTTGTATTTGAAGGTCTCTGGGTAGTATGTGACTATTTGAGGGAAGACTTTATTCAGCATGCTGACTCCGGTCAGATTAATGCTGGGAATGCTAGTGCACTCTTCAATTGTATTAAATACAAGAAGGTTAGTGCAGATGGAGATCAGGTGTATTAACTTGTTTTGCTAGGATTCTCTTCCATACTGTGTTTAACTGTACCTCTGTAGATTATTCAGTAGCTCTTTTATGTACTGAAGGATATAATTATGTTATTTTAAAATCTATTAGTAATATAACAGCATTAGCAGGCAGTACAAAGAAGTATTGATGCTTTGTTTCGTTTCTTTTCTTCTACCCTCTTTTAAATATGTTTTCTTTCTTTTTTTCCCCCAATATAGTTGAGGAAAATAGGAGGTGGAGGATTTGGAGAAATTTACGATGCACTGGACTTGCTTACTCGGGAAAATGTTGCACTGAAGGTCGAATCAGCTCAGCAACCAAAGCAAGTGCTGAAAATGGAAGTAGCTGTGTTGAAGAAATTGCAAGGTGGGACTGTACACTGGATATGCCAGAAGTAGAACGTCAGTGTATCTTCTTAAAAAAATCTTTATAATCTCTATTTAGTCATAGTTTGAGTAAACCTTCCACATATTCTGCAGGCTATTGCTAAATGGTTATTAAAAGTGAAATAGAATCTCTTTCAGCTTCTGAAATTTTTGCTACAATGAACCTTTTATTTGAAACAGGATGTCATGAAAATGAAAAGAACAACAAAAAAATTAAATTGCTGCAAAACCTATGCTCAACTTTAGTTAATTCTGGATCTGTATCTTCTCCTTTTTTGCTCTAGACTTTTTTGTTGTTTTGAGGTTTTTATTTCCCCTTCTAAAATGATCTCTTTTTTTTTCTGTACTATCTAGCATTGAATATTTGCGGGTCCTTCACATAGCACCCAGGATAAGAATACTTGTATTTCTTTGCCTTTGCAACTATTGCCAGGAATAATTCTAATGTTGACATAGGAAATGTGTTTCAAAAAAACCACACAAACAAACAAAAAAAACAACTTTAACATACTGTATCTTGTAAAAAAAATTATGGGCATGTAGAGTCCTGAAATACATCTAGGGTTCAGGTTCTTGACCATTCAGCATTAGAGCTTTGAATGGTCACTTTTGATGTACCTTTAAATACTTTAATGTCTGAAGCTATCAATGCAGAGATACATGCAATGGCTTCTCTTCATTGCTTTTCACATCATAAGGTTATAAAAAGACAGTTTAATGGGGGACTTTCTTCTTTAAAAAAATTATTTTGAACCTGGATGTTTTTGACTAATACATCTGTCCCTGTAAGCAGCCCGATTTTTCCAAACTCTTCGTTTGAATAAAACAAAATCTGCATGACATGTGGTGCTGCCCAATCTGCTGCAAAGGTCACATTGTAGCAGAAATTGACAGCCTCTATAGATTTCAGAGGGCAAGCATGTCACATGTTACAGTGTTAACAAACTGTTCCTTTGTTTATATGTTTTAAAATAATTTCACAAAAACGTCTGGTATTATATAGTTGAGCAAGGAGATTCAGGGACTCCATATTAGCTTGCTTTGAATTTTAGACTTTCTAGTCCAGACATGAATGGTAAATTTCAGTATTAGCAATTGTAAATTTAGACACCATTTATTGGGGTTGTCTTAAACAAATTGTCTGAAAGATAGTTAGTTTTGAAGAAACAAATACTCTGTAACTCCTGGGTTTTTAATTAATTTTTGAGGTTTTTTTGCTGATACACCTGAGCTTGATTCTATTTTTAATAAAAAACAGTCTTTAGAATGGTATAGGTGAAGCAGCTACAGTAATAAGAAAAATAGTAAAAACTGGAATAAAATATTGGAATTTAGGAACAATACAATACCAATGTATTTGTAAAAATATAGCCTCATATGTGACTGTATAACTAGAGTTCCTTATAACTCTCTACAGTGAATTTAAGTAAAGTTTGAGTTAAGATGTTATAAAAATGCTTTTTTTTTTTTTTTTGTAGTAAAAACTACTTTATCTTTTGAAATATTTTTGAAAGCAAAAGATGTTTGCTGAAATAATAAAAAATTGATTTATGAATAATTGCCGTAGGGTCTGACGGAAGTGATAATTTTCTTATCAGTCTTCCTTTGGGAGCATAATTCCTCTAATAACCCAAGTCTTCCTGCAGAAGAGTCTTTGGTTCTACTGAATCATGGGAAATGCTGTCTAGATGAAAAGAACAGAATATGAAACACCTGAGCAACAGATCCACTGAAGCAAATAATCCAAATAATGTATAATCCAAATAAAGATCTTCCAGTTATTTTCCTCAGTATTATTTCTCTGAGAAAACAATAAATAGAAGTTTTTATATGACGGAAACCCTGATTTTGTATGAGATCTTTAGAAGGAGCTCTCTTGACAACCTTTTGTATGAGGAGAGAATCTAAATATTATTCCTTATTTTTTAATCTCATATTATTCTCCTGCACAGTTGAAAAAAAAAAGAAAAAGAAGTCAGTGATTCCATGATAGTAACTCTAGGGGTGACCTTTAGTCGTTGCTGTATAAATTCCACATTACAGTGTAACTGCTCTGGTTTAATTAGGGAACGTTGCAGATAATCAGGAAGATGACTACAGTAAGAGATGGGTCAAGGGTGAACCTTTCGCATATATTGGGATTTATAATTTGTATGGATATGGAATTTTTACATGCATACATTTTTATCCATACTTAAAGGATTTTTGCTAAATAAGATTATGGTAGAGACCATTTTATGTTTTGCATAAAATTTTGGCTGCTAGGAGCCATTTCCATTAATTTTTCTGCCTTCCCAAGTTTTCAGTATGCAAAAGCAAAAAATTTGAAGCAGGGAGAAAATAAATAAAAATGGACAAAAATGAGAGTAGAAAACAACTCGTGTCTTTGACTCTTTAAGATCCATGTAGAAATTTTTCTCTTTTTTGATGAATTTTTTTTTTTTTTCATGCAGATTCAGAGCAGGTGAGACTGTAAACAGTTCTTTTAGGATATTTTTGTAACACCTCCTAATAGCATACATCCTCTGAGACCAACTTTTATCTTGTTATTCTATCCCTTTTTGGTACATGTGTGTGTGTATATATATATATGTGTGTGTGTGTGTGTGTGTGTGTGTATATCTATCTGTATGTATATAATTACTATCCTTTTCTCAAAGGGCTTATGTTCTCTTACTTTCAAGGTGTTCTAGTTACCTTGGATGTGAATCAGAGGAAGGAATGTAATTGTTATGGAAGTCCTTTTTCTTGCAAATATTTGGAAAGTTTGATCTGTGAATAGTATGTAATGAGAGTGAGCTGACAGTGTCATTCAGAATTCTCTTGATGTGTGGATCTTATTTTATTTTTTTAATATATTTATTATCATGTAGAATTTCTGGGAAAATTATGAAGAAACAGACTTTTAGGAAAGAATTAAATTAACTGGTGTAATATGTCTCAATCCAGCAAAAGAGGTCTTCCAGTCTTTTCTAGAGCTAGGCAGAGTCTCAAGGTTATAGACGTGCTTTTGAGTGTCTCTGAGTTAGAATCCTATTTCACAGAAAGTGTGAAACTGAAATGAGAATAGCTGTTGGCAGAAGTGCAGGGATGTACAATTTTTTATTATGTTTTGCTTTCAGAAATTTTGAAAATTAAAACAGTGTGGTCATTCATTGTGGGGTTGAAATGAATCATAACTTTGTAAGTATGCAGTACAGAGAACAATGAAAAACTTCAAAGAACCTCTTTTAAGACCCTGATCTAGAAAAACATGCTTAAATATGTGAGCAGTTATGTGACTTCTCTCTTAATTATGAAGGAGGAGTATGTTCCCTGATATGGCCATTTATTATAGCTTAGTCAGCAATTGCATCTTCGATTTTTTTTTTTGTTTGTTTGGGTTTTTTGTTTGTTTGTTTGTTTGTTTGTTTGTTTAACTCTTTAAGCTGTGGGATTTTTTGTTTTGGTTGTGGTTTTTTTTTTTTTTTTTTTAAAGGAAATTTGCTGCAACAGATGGTTGTTTTTCTTAATCATGTTGTTAGGCCATCTGTTCCCACAGTCAGATGGGAGAAGACAGATTTCTCACATCTCACTCAGTGAAAGTGAGACTCACTCAGTTGGTTTCCGTCTCACACAACCGTACAGACTTCTCCCTCACTCATTTGCAGCTCTCTAGCATAATTTAGTGATGGGTTGCATCTGCTGTAGTCTGCAAAGCTAGCCGTAGTGATACGCTGCAGCCTGGGGAGTGGCGTATAGGCTTTGTACCCTCCCCAGGAAGCTTTTCAAGGGCACAGTTGTTCACTGCAGCCTATTACCATCTTCTCCCTCTGCTCCCCAGACATGTAGCTCACGGGTGTGACAAAATACTGTTTTCTCACTGAGGGATAAGGAACTGAAGGCATCTGCAAAGGTGTAGTAGGTGCATGTAGCCACATTGGAGTGGTGGAGGATTGTGCTATTTGAATAAGGTGTACAGGTCCTACTTCTGCCCTTTCCTGTTCCCTCAGATTTTTATAGAAGTTAGTTTCCAGAGAATTTACCATGCAACTGGAGTTACTGCTCCAGTTAAAATGGGGTTTCTCTGACCAAAATGAGTTTTGGATATTTACTGAATTTGTCGGATGAAATCTGACTAATATATGTTTCTCTGAAGATGTTCCTTCAGCGTAACCATAGTGGCTGTAAAATGAATCATAAATATTTGAGATGAGAATTCATTAACTGGAAACTGCAGCAATGAATATCCAAAATTTCATCTTGACAAATTGCTGCAAATCCTTTTTCTTCATAAAATTATACTATCTGTAATATTGCCTGTCTTAAACAAATGGGTGGAAGGAAAAAGTGGAGGAAAAGCAGTGATACTTACAGCTTAGCACTTATGTATTTGCAGAAGTTGTAGAGATTCCTTTAAAAATGATTATCTTAAAATAAATTATTTTGATGAAACCTGTACCATTTTCTCTGTTTAAATGGGCCTATCTGTTTTAATTGTATGTGGCCAGGAGCTTCCTGGGGAAGCAATAAAGAGGCAACCACTTTTGTCAAGTGAAGTGAGAATATTCAGAAGCTGTAAGGCCAAGTTTTAGGATTTTGATGGAGCTATGAGCAGTAACAAAAGGTCCCCCCACATCTGTAGCTAGCAGTAATGTCTTTTTTATTTTTTTATTTGCTTTTCTCCTCTCGCTTCTTTTTTTCTATTTATGACATTCTGGTAATCCTAAAGGTAAAGAAATTCATTAAAGAAACGTTAGGTGACACAACTTTTACACAGCTTTAGTGGCCACTTGAGGTCATCAGCTTTCTCTTGGCTGCAGCTTCTGTGGTGTCAGAAAGAAAGGTGAAGCCTGAGGGACTTAAACCCTGCAGTTCCCTGCTCTGTGGTAGAGTGGGGTTGTAAGGGGTCCCAGCTTCTCTCCAGGTCGATGAACAAAGATACCGAAATGACAATGAGTCTGTATTTCCCCTCTGTTCCCCTACCGCAGTCTTGGGCTTGCCTTTTTCTCTGTTTACCTGGGAAATCCTATGCTTTGACTTATGACTGCAGGATAGTAAGGACAGTATTTTTGACCAGCCCTCTTCTCTTCCACAGTCTGCTTCTAGGACAGAAGGAGGCTTTAAAGAAAATTGGCTCAAATTAAACCATGAATTTTTGACTGCTACACTTCTTTTACCTGTGCTTCAGTGTACCTGAGCTGAATTTGTCTTCTGTAGCTAAACAGCGAAGACCATATTCTAGAACAAGATATTCCTAAATCAGATTAGCTGAATGACATTTTCTGTAGTTTTTAATACAAAATGTGACCTGCAGGTAACGACTACTGTTTTCTTTCATCATAGCAGCTGCAGTTTATATAAAAAGACGAATGGTGGCTAGGAATACTGCATATAACAAGCCATCAGCTTTGCAAGAAAACAACCTTCTCCCAATCCAGAAGGCCTCAAATTTGTGGACATTTGGGCATGTTGCCATACATGTTTTCTTATGGAAGAGTGATAGCTGTGGTAGGGCTGCATATTTTATGGGAGAAAACTTTTATTTAATTGGGGGTAGAACTGACGTTGGTTTTACAGCTGTTGAACTGTGGGTGTGGGGGACTTAGTTTATTAAAGATGTCTAAAGGAATATAACTTTCTCTTCCAGTAATTTGCTTAGTATTTAAATGAATAAACCACAGAATTTCATTACTATTGGCTAATTTGCTTCTTTTTGTCTCAGGAAAAGATCATGTCTGTAGATTCATTGGTTGTGGAAGGAATGACAGATTTAACTATGTGGTCATGCAGTTGCAGGTCAGTATCTCAAACACAGCTCAAAGTTTGCTTGTGTGTTTTGGTTTATCAGCTAAGCATGTGTGAAAATACCAGTAAAATTTTAGAGGGTGACAAATTAAAAAAAACAAATCCAGAGATCATGAATGCATAGTAGTGAGCAAACTTGTGTCTTTATCTTTTGATACCCTTTCCATAATTCTCTCAGAAAGGAGAAGGTTTGCATCCTCAGAAAGACCTGACTGTTGAAAGAGTGAACTGTGATGTCTTTTGAGCTAATTCATGTTCTTTTGAAGTCTTCTCTCGAAGATGGTCTAAGATATAATGTATTAATCTGTGCATTTTGTTGGCTTTTTTGATGAAAGTGAAAAAATACCCTTTGCAAGTAAAAGAAAACACATAATTCACTTTACTGAAAGACTTTTTCCTGTGAAAAGGGCTAAAATGAGTGATTAGCATTTAAAGTTATGGGATTATTGTCCTTCATCACCTTGGTGAAAATTAATACTGGAAAAAGAAGTGTTCTCTAGTTCATACTGGTGGCCATCTGTTATTTTGACAGATAACAGTTCTGTGATGCCATGGAGGTGCATTTCTTGAATAGTATATTTTCCATCTGTTTGGTTAGGTCGTCTAAGATATGCTGTATAGTTTAATAAATTATGTACTTTTCCTTAAAGAGGTGAGTGTAGAGATGTCTTTGTAAGCATTTTCTCTGTGGCCTTTTTTCAGGAGTGACACAGATAGAACATTAACTAGTAGTGTATGTACTAGTCTTCTGATAGAGATTAGTTTTGTCCCTGATATTTAGGAGTAGAAAGATACTAAGATTCATATTTTCAAAAACAGATTCTAAATTTAATGTTGGAGATACTTGGGGACACATATTCATTGAGTTTAGGTGAGATGTGTTATCCTTGAATATGAAAATAGGTAATGAGAGTATTATGTGGTTAACCATGAACAGCTAAAAAAGAAGTAGGAAGACTTTATTTATCTGTGAATCTTGGCATTAGTGTTTTCTTTATGAAAATGTCCTTTTAATTTGATCAGGGTCGGAACTTGGCAGACCTGCGTCGGAGCCAGTCTCGAGGAACATTCACCATTAGTACCACTCTGCGACTTGGGAAGCAGATTTTGGAATCTATTGAAAGTATTCATTCTGTGGGATTCCTTCACAGGGACATAAAACCGGTAAGTCTGCCCATTAAATCAAAACAGGCAAGTAATATGTGGTGATTAGATGGCTGCATACATAAGAATAGGTTCTATACTAGATGTTAAAATGAAAAAATGAGAAGGGACAGAAAACTGAATGTTTATGTGTCAGATAGGGCAGATTTTTTAATATTACTTAGTGTTGGATTGCGACAGTAGTAACTTCGGTCTTCGTCATCGTTGTGTCCAGTTACTTAGGCCTCCTTGCAATTTTCTGTAGTTGAAACTTCCAACTCGTACCTGTAGCATCATGCAATTAAGAATATTTGTCATGAGATTATGATATAGTGAATTTGGCTAATGGTAATTAATATCTTCACATTATAAATCTAAGAGAATAGGTGCTAACTGTAGGGTGTATTTATAAGCTCTTCAATAGCAATTTTTTAGTATTCAATATATATATAACAAACAAGGAAGGAAAAGACAGACTGTAACAGAAAACTATTCAATTGCTTTATTGTGCAATTCTCATAAAATGAGTGTTGTCAAAACGCTATGAAGACAGTGTCTTCCTGATAGCATTATGCTTTTGTTCTTATTATTTTTTCTGTTTTTTTTAATTTATCCCTGAAATTGCATCAGCTATTTTTAATATTGCTCTATATTAAAAATATCATTAGAGCTCTGAACTTTCAAAATTTGTAAATGAGAAAAAATATGCAAGTCTTGTGTTTTCTGATAGATGCAAATATGACTGGATTTCCTGTCAGTTGAATGACGTTTACATAAAACCTCTGATAAGTTTATTTGCATTAGGGATTTTTTTATGTTCATCACTTCTTCCTTGCAACTTTTTATAAAACTTGGATTCTCCCTGATCCATCCCCAAGACTTCATTTAATAGGGAAAGGACACAGAGACAGTGAATGTCAAGTGAAATAGGTGAGAAGGAGTTAAATGGAGCACAAGATTTTAATGATAAAAACAATTCAAGTTTTGAATGGCAAATGTGTTCCTTCATGGCTGGCAGGATGGATTGGGGATGTCTTGTTATCTAGCTGTATCTTGAAGTCTGTGGGCTCCGAGAGGATGGAAATGGAGAATGCTGTTAGGGGATGGAAAAAAACCCAGAAAATTAAATGTTGAGCCAGGATAAGTAGCAGTGTGAGGCAATGTATTATCTACCTAAAAGAGTTTTTCTTCCCCTTTAGGAGCTATGTTGTGCAAAAGAAAGCATGATTGCTTTCTAGCATGCAGTTTTCCTGGCGTGAAAATACAAGTCCGTTTTATCTTTTATTATGTAATCTTCTAGATAGATTAGAGCAAGCTTTGTGCTGAGCTGAAATCTTGAAATCCTTGGTCGGTTATTTGCCTTGTGATGAATTAGGCAATACTGAAATTCTGTTCCATTTAAAAATAATGTTGATTGCCCCCATTTCAATTCATGGTTTCAGTTGGTTTTTACCCTCAACCTTTGACAATGAAGCAGCTGTGAATTTGAAATTTATTTAGAATAGTACTGCTGTTTCACTTAATGGAAAAAGAAAAGTAGTTTTTCTAGAGTTAATTGTGTTAAGCTTCCAGCTTGCTCAGATGTGTAGTTTCAATTCAATTTCACAGAACTTGTTTGTAGCTTTATCTTTTTTTATATCGCGTAGTCCATTTTAAAGGGATTTGGTGGGGAGAGACTTGAACCCACATAGCCAGCATGTTCAAACATCACAAACTAGCCGTGTTGAAGAATATTACCTCCGTAAGTCCTCACTGACTTTCCAGCTCTTACTCTACGGTTGTTTTGAAGTTTTGTTTTGTTTTGTTTTGTTTTGTTTTTAAACCTGGTTCTTCCCCCTCCCATGAAAAGGAAAAGGCACTTTGCACCCTTTATTCTGTATTCTGTATATATGATGTTATTGCATTTGTTTAGGTGAACTTGTTGGTAGTTTTTTGCAATGTCCAAATCTAAATATGTGAGTGGATGACATGATTGGAAAATTCTTGCTAAAAATTAGTATATTCTAAGTGACAAAGTAAGATAGCTATCTCTTCGGACCAGGTAGGCTGCTGTTCAGATATGCGAAGCTGGATGCCTGATTTTCTTAAAAACGTTTTCTTCAAATTTAATGGGAGTTTAGTAGAACTGAAAATATGCAAGGAAGGATAGAGAATTAGAATGTAGATTTTCTATGATTTTGTTACTGTATTAATATGTGCACATCTTGAAATGTGTGTGTGTGTATGTATCTATATCTATATATCTATCTGTATTTGTTTTTTCTTCCTAGTCTAACTTCGCAATGGGACGTTTTCCTAGCACCTGTAGGAAGTGTTATATGCTGGATTTTGGCTTGGCACGGCAATTTACCAACTCATGTGGGGATGTCAGACCAGTAAGATTTTTTCGCAGTTGTCAATTTGATTAATTGAATGTAGAAATATGTTGTCTTTTTTTCTGAAGAAGTATGGGAGTTGCATTGAACTGGTAACTGATCTAAACTTGACAAACATCATCCCGGATCAGAAATGCCATGTGGTTTATTGATTATATTAAAAGATTGGCAGTTGGGAATGAATCAGTTTCTGATTTTCGGCTTGAGGCAAAAGTATTGTCAATTTTTTTTTTTTTTTGATAATCTATCACCTGGTTTGGAGAATCAAGCAACAGATAGGTTTTCATTAAATATCAAGAGTAATACACCAGAGCTGAATTTCACTTGGTATTATATATTGCATTAAAAAAAAAAAAAATCTGTGTAGGAGAAAAAAGTCAAACACTAAACTGAATATACAATCTTCTGAAAGAGAAAGTCTGAATAATTAAAACAGTGATAGGACACTAATTATGATATATAACAGGACATAGTTAAGTGTAGTTGCTATATTCCCATGCAATGCAGTCTGAAGAAGATTATAGATAAAAGCGTATCAATGAGGACATGACAATGTTAAATACAGTAGAGCCTCCCTAATTCACTAGCGGGCAGTCCTTTTGTTAATTTCAAAGTTTGAATATGAG
The DNA here is from genome assembly GCF_000699245.1 of Pterocles gutturalis. Classification (NCBI taxonomy): domain Eukaryota; kingdom Metazoa; phylum Chordata; class Aves; order Pterocliformes; family Pteroclidae; genus Pterocles; species Pterocles gutturalis. The sequence goes on from NW_010101002.1 coordinate 36,211, forward strand.
CAAGTCAGTGCCATGGTACATGGTGATGCTTTGAAGAAATGTGTTTTCTTAATTAAACTAGTTTAGTGTACATTTTGATGGTAATACTGAATAATGTACTAGTCAATACTATGTAGCATATTTATTGTGATGTGATTTGAGCAGTAGCAGCCACCTCTACAGGATTTCCAATTTTATTTTACCTAAGAAGTTGGGAAAGTGGCAAATTTTTGTGTGCAAATTATGAGGTATGTGAATTAGTAAGGTAAATTAGTGGGGTTCTGCTGTACTCTATTCCTTCAGCCATAATGCTGGACACTGCAATGAAAGCAAAGAGCAGGGGAGACCAACAGAGCGGCTGCTGCTGTTGGAAAGGTGAGCTAAACATTTTAAGTAGTTTTAAATTTTTTTTTTCTCAGTGTTCTTGTCACGTTCTGTATGTTTGGCTGCTTATAATGTTTTTCTAACTGACTTGCAATTTTGAAGAGAAGACAATTCCCAAGATTCTGTAATTTTTGTATATATATATATATATACACACATCAATGGTAGTATTTTCAGAAAAAAAATAGGTGATAACAACATAGAATTTAATATTTCTGCTATTCTTTCTTTTATAACAATTCAGCTCTTGCCTTTTGTTTTTTATTGCAGTGCCCTACAATGTAACTGAAGTAATTCTTCAATTTGATCTGTTTAGAATTTTCTGTCAGTGTAATCCATTTTAGTAGAGTGGCAGTGAGGGGAAAAAAAGACAGAAGTTTTATTTGTATTTAATAGTCAGAAATGGCTCTTGTATAGATAGCAACCATACTGTTGGCCTTGCTTACTAATAGAATTTATTAATATTTTCATTAAATGTGCTATGTGCTTCTCCTTAAGGCTATCCTTCTTCTAAACTTCATTAGATTTCTTCAGCAGATACTGCAAATAACCTGGAACAATGTAAAAGCATGTTCTCCAAAAAACATAGTACTCTATTGGTAAGAACCTGTTCCTTAGTTAAGGTTGATTATTAGATTTTTATGATAAGCCTGATTTTTTGTATACCTGAGTTCCACAGAAACAATCAAGTCCATTGAGATTTTACATGTCATCCCTGAGTCCTTGAATTTCCATGATGTGTTCTAAGAGAATCAGAAGAGAAGTTTTGGAAATTATAGTATCAGGTTTTAGTCCTTTGGCAGCTTTGTATTTTCCCCCAACATTAAGGAATTCCTGGTGGCCATAAATCTGTTTGTTCAACTCAAAAAGACAGAAGAGGCTTATATGGATACTGTTGAATGCAGAAAAGTTTATGACAGGACTCTATTTCCCTCCAGAAATTATTGGTCAGCACCACTGGCTAGCATATACAATTCAACAGGTGGAGATAAAAAACTGAGTTAGCTTCAAGACTGGTAGTGAAGAAAGGTGGTGTGTGGTTCTTTGACAAAATGCAAGTTAGACTGTCAAGGGAGCTGAAACTAAAAGACAATTACAAGAATAAATTATCATCAGTTTTATAGTATAAATCTTCTTGTTGATACAGGTAGTATTCACTTGACTGAAGTTCAAACAAGAAGTTGAACAGAGGGCCTTATGGTGAAGAAGACTGCTTTATTTTGTGAAGTCAGGTCAAGAAACAAAGAGGAAATGAGAAGTTTATCAAACCATTAAGCTACCCAACATTGGACTCTTAGTTAATTCCAGTACATTGTACAAAGACAGAGGAATGCAGCAGAGTTTCATACAACTTCAGTGTGAGAAGGTGTTCTTGTTTCAGATCTGCTATAAAAAGAGGAATTGTAAAACTTTGGAATCCATGGTTTTATTCCAGTATTTGACTGAAGTATGTGCTGGTGGCTATTGGTATTTTCAACCATCCATTTGGACCCTTCTGCATTTCCGTTAAGCCTGTGCTTATTCTAGTGTGGATCTTTTCTTTTTGTCTCTTCTCTCTGGTTTCCTTTCTACATCCAGCTCCTCATATTGCTTCACTTCCAGTTAGATTAATTTCTCTTCTCCCTGCGGTTCTGGTGCCCACTGGAAGAGTACAATGCAACTAAGTGAAATTTTCTTTGCTCTCAGTTTCTTTTCTCTGCACCACAATGATACCTGAAAGCATTCTGAAGGAGTGAGAGAAAAGAAATTCAGGCTGCTGCAGCTCTGGATTGAATTACGCCTCATGACAGATAGAACATTTGAAGAATTTAGATGACTGATTCAAACAAGGCTGTATTGAGTTTGTGTGAAATTTAGTTTTTCAAAAGCTCAGGTATAATCAGTTTTGGATGGATAGTAGAATGTTCCTTGACATTGTGATGGTACACTCTGAAATCCCTCCTTGTCTGTATTCATTCTAAGGCACACTGGCGATACAGGCTCCCTACAAATTATTGTGGGGGTTACTAAACAAAACATTTATTTCAGCTGCATTCAAGAACACTTTGAAATTGTTTGCTGAATTAAAAGCAAGCAGCTACAAAACCAGTCATATAACAAGAAGAATTTCAGCTTAAATTGGTAATATGCAGAAAGTTCAAAGTGGCTGAATACAGGGTAGATTTTACTACAGGTGCCATATATGATATGTTGTCAGTGAAACTCACAAACAGGCAGCAGTGCTAATGAGTCTGGAGAAATTTTGATGAAGTCCCAGCAATATCCCAACAGAAAATGTTGATGCTTTAAAGTAGAAATTAAGATTCATTCAGGTTAGAGAACTTAAATATTTTTGGTACTATCTGTAGTAATTACTTTTTTGTTTCACATTGTTATTACAGTAGTTACCAAACATATCTGTTTTCATTACAGAAAATGGATTGATGACACAGACACTTCCCTAGCATGGACTTGATTCTCTCATCTTTTCTATGGTGTATGGACCCGTTCTGAACATGAGTTTCTTCATGTGCACTTACCTGTCTATAATACTCCAAATCATAGCCTATGGGACTGTCTCCCATGCATCCTATTGATTTAATTGCAGGGTTTTAATGAGTTATGATGGACTCTTTTTTGGGCAAAGTTTGCAGTAGCATTGGAACTGTTTGTGTTCACTGTAGTCTGTTTTCTCATCTTCCTGCCATGTTTTCTACCTTCCTGAAATGGCTGCAGAGTTAAGTTAAAACCAGCTCTATCTTGCATGATAGATTAAATGATTCTCTAGAGTAAATAGATGTTAGTATAGCAAAAATTGCTCACAGGATTTTTGTACAGTATAGGCAAAAACCCCCTGGGTTTAAGTACTGCTTATTTCAGCTCAGCATGAGGTTTTTTTGCTTTTGTGAGAGGACTGAGTTCTTGAATTCTCATTTGATTGTTGTTTATTTCTAGAGAGAAGTTTTAAAATGAAACATTTGATGCATTAACTAGAATAAGAATGTAGTTAAATTTATTATTTACTCTGAAATAAAATAAGGTTTATTGCACCGGATCATAATATAATCAAGCGTGCAAAGAGAATTGTGCAGGTAGATTAGTCTGCTATTGAAAGGAAGTGTTTAGCTTGTCTTTACTGAGGGATGTTAGCATCCAGAATGTTAAAATTTCTATAGTTATGCCATCAGGACTAATTTATAGCTTCCCCCCCACCCATGTGATAATAACATACCGTCTGTTGACTTCTTTTTTTATCCCTCTCTAGTTTTATGTTCCTTCCTTTTCCCCTTTATCTTCAGATATCCTCATCCATAAACACTTCTCTTTTATCTCTAGGCACATGATTCATGTTCATGATGTCCCTGTTCCAATACTATTTCGTTCTGTAGAAACTAAAGCTGTATCATCTTTCTCTAGTATCTTTGTGAATATCTTACGAAGAACTCAAACTCAAGATGCTCTTAGCCTCCTTTTTCCCATGCCAACCACTCGGCACTACTTTTGTTCCTGATCATTGCATGTGATACCGTCTTCCTGTCACCAAGGATTACTGGCAGTTTTGACTTGGTATGTTTTTACATCCAGTGTGCGTATCCTGACGGTGTTTTCTGTATAGTATGCACATACATTCCTATGTGTATGCATGTATTTTGGGTTTTTTTTTCCCCATCCACAAACCTGAAATTCTCATGTAGGCTCACCATCCCCTGACCTGACTGTTACAGAATCCCTTTTCTGGTTTAATGAATACAAGGTTTTTGCCTTGACAAACACCAAAATTCGAGGTGCTGTTACAGACACAATTTATGTGATTTGTTTTGATTATGTTACCCTTCCAAAGTCCATCAAACAAGCTTAAACCTTCAAATGCAGTCTGTTATGACTGTAATTGTTATTTAAGGTTTAAATGGAATGCGTGCTTAACAAGAAAAAGCTAAATTTAGTGCCAATCTATATAGAACTACGCAAAGATGTAGATAATGCTGCATATGGAAAAGATTATCTACTCATACAAGAAGCCATACATGGATGATAGGAAGTCTTATTTATGCATGTGTTTAGTTGTTTCTTATAGACAGGTTTGGAGGGAGGATTTTTTGTTGTCAGTTTGTAATTTTCTTCCTGACAAGTTATGGTGTCTCAGATTTCTTACCTGAAAGAATGGTCAAGGCAGAGAGCTTAGAATGAGAAACCCTTTCTTGAAGATCATCCCAGCTAATTCCATGAAAAGTTCAAGCCATGATTCTGTATTAAAGGATCCCCCAGAATTTTGCAGTCATGCTTCTAAGATCCTAAGACTTCTCCATGTCATTTTCAGAGACGTCATTTGTCTTCATACTACCCATCTCAATGTCAGACTCCATGGTGATTTAACACCATTAAAACCATGCTACTGGGGAGTCCATTCAGTTGTAGCTGCTCCTGTCTAAATACTGTTTTGAAAAATGCAGGTTTAATATAAAGAGCTTCTCAGAAAGTGATATCTGAAGAACAGGAAGAGGAGTCCCAAGTGAGCAATTTGCTTGTTCAACGCTTGTAGTGCTTGCTGTATTTTTCATTGCATCTTGGAGTGTCACGTGTGGAGTGTGTTTACAGAATTGAGGAACAAGCAGGTTTCAGCGCATTTCACTGTTTTTTCCCCAGTGGGATTTGCAATAGCATGATTTTTCATGCTTGGATTAGATTATTTTGAATGACCTTCATTTGGTTTGCAGCAGCCAGATGTCTGATTTGGAAAGTAAAAAAATAAGACTTGAAGGAGATACATTGTCATTTATCCTCTAAGAATATGATGGAATCTAAGAAATTGGTTCTGTAGGTATTAGTGTAATCTTTATTCCTACGTTTTTGTATCCATCAAACCCCCTTTTTCAAGAAGAGTGCACTGTTCAGTCAGAAAGCTTAAGCTTTTGAAGTCAGTAAGCAGCAGTTTTCATATGAACCACTGCTACAGGATGCACTGATTTTTACATATCTGAAGGACACAAATGATTCACATGAATTAATTATCAGTAAGGTTTTCCTCATTTCTTAACTCAGGGACCTAGCCAATGATGTGTTGTTTGGGTCATCCATTCCATCTCACCCAAGCTTTCCATACAAAGGATGGCACGGAGTTAAAAAGCAGAGGAATTCCACAGCTTTAAAAAATAAGGAATAAATTGCTATAAACATAGAAGCATATGTTTTTTGTTTGTGAAAACTAGTATCAAATTTCTTCCTTATTCTTCCTGGTTTCCCTTGTACTTCTGTCATTGCCTTTTTTGCTTTTTAACATAAGCTTCATCTCCCAGATTGCACCTGAAATAGCCTTTTTCCTCTAATTCTTTCTGCAGAACTATATAATTTCTTCCTCCAATGATATCAGAACTATTGTTCATAAAACAATAAAATAATACATCTCCAGCATATTTCCCAAATATTTCAGTTGCAGCTGTCTTTATTCCCTGCCCTACAAAGTGAATGCAGAGTTTCCAAGTTTTATTTTTACGTATCAACTGTTCAGGTCGTAATCTGTTGTAAAGTAGGTAAAAAGGAATATAATTGTTTATAAATGTAATACAGCAGCTGTTAGAGAAGGACTAATCTTTTCTGGTATTCCATAATCATTATCTGGACTGTAACTTTAAATTCAGCGTTTTTCTTATGGGAAGATACTACCCCTCTTTATAAAGAGAAGTAAGAGTTAATTGCAGGAAATTGTGGGAAGGAGTATTTTGAGAGGTGATTTTATGTAATTAAAATATTTGTGTTCGAGCTTTATTAGTCTGCCTCAGTGTCTGAACATTCTGGCAAAAGGAAATACCTTTACTGCTTACCTTAAGGACCCAGGGTTTTTAGCTTCTCTTGGGTTATTCAGTCAGCAGAGACAGCTTCCCACTTGTTCCAGGTATTAGCCTTAAAATGAAATAATTGTAGTTGCAGTTTTCTTGTTATACTATCATTTAATTACAGTGGTCTGCTTCAGTTGGTAAATCTTCAAAACTGAAAGAAAATTAGATTAACAGAAAAATAGAAAGCAAAAAAATGCTTTGCAGACTTTTTCATGCTATAAATAGTTTTCTCAGAAGAATTATTATAAAATAAATTATTTTTTGACTGCTAATTTTGAAATGGATTCATTTTAACAAAGCTGTCCTGTCTTGCATCTGTCTGACTGACTGTTTGCAGGGAGCTAAGCTCAAAGGAAGAGGGATATGTCCCTTTTGTGTCAGTAATAAGATATTTGTAAAATGTATGAACATGTTGAAGAGAGTGGTGAAGGCCTGCAGTTCATTAAGGTGTATGATCTGGCACTATTGACTGGTTAGAACTTAAAATTCAGAAACAACCATTTATTGCAGTTTGTAGGATTGTGAAGGATGTAAGAAAGGAAGTAATGACAAATGTGTATCGTAGGGTTGCTTGGAAGGCTGTAGAATAATTCACACTTGTTTAAAAATGAGAGCTTACGTAATGTTATATTTTCTGTTCAGTTTACTCAGCCTTGTTTTATTAGTTAAAGAACTTGAAGTCTGACTTAAATATATAATGAAAAACTTAAAACTTTTCAGGCGAGATCTTGAATGCAAATGCAAATGTCGTATTTTAGATGTAGAAGTACTAGTGTTGTGTGCCTTAGGGTACAGATGAAATGTACCTATTCTGCCACTTTATCTATTGTATATTTAGCAGTAATAGGAAAAGGTATAACTCTTGCAGATAACATCTTTGGAAATGTATTCACTATATTCACATACAGTTCACTATTTACAGTGGGTAGTTTTGATTTTTTCTTTTCTGTACATAGATTCATATGCATTAAAGGTGTGGTACTATTTTTTTAGAATGAAATTGTTCTGAACACCCAAATGCAGTATCAAAAAAGTAAAATATCAGTCTCTAGTATATTCTGTTCTAAACTGTGAAAAATATATCTAAACAAATAGCACATGAACAATTTTTTCTGTAACAATGCTGCTGTGCTCAGTGGTTTGAACCCTGGCTCTTTGTCCATTTTATTTTTGTTTGCATGTTTTGACCACATATACTTTTGGGAAGCCTTGAACAACGATATGCATGTAGCTGGGAATAGCATGAAGAATATGGAAACTTGGGCAGGAGTGCATATGTGTACAGGCTTCTAAAATTAAATTTTACATGTTGGGGACAGTAGTAGGATGCAGGTATTTGGGGTAGGTGTAGAATTAAATTCTAGAATGGAAGTTAAGGAAACACTCATTGGTGGGAGTAGCCTTGTCTGGTGACAGAAAAGATTGAAGAGAGAAAAATGTGTGTGGGAAGGAGAACAAAAACTGCTGGGGATGATGTAGGCTGTTACAAGAAGGAAGGAGGAAACAGCGGCAGGGGAATGAATTGTTGGAGAGAAGAAGCCAATAATTGAATTAACGGTGTAGATAAGAATTGACTACTGCAAAGCAGAGTAATTGGAATTTAATTGTGGGGATACTCTATGTAATCATCAGGCAAATACTTTTATCAGGATGCAAATTTAGTATGTTTATGAGATTCATAGTCTGCCTGTTTTCTGCTTTTTGAGACTGTTGTCAAAGGGTTATTTTACCTTCCATTTTGTTTCCCATTGTCTTAGTGATAGCTGAAATAAGCGGTGCTAGCATCTGGTTTTTCTTGAGACAAAAAATAAATGATTCTTTTTTGAATGTAAACCTAACTTCACACAGCCTTCAGTTCCCATGTCTCTGTTTACATGGTGATAATGGAAAGTGAAGGTGTCAGCTGTGGTACAGAAATAGAAAACCTTGAGGGACAAAATCTGAAGGACATTTGCATTCTTAACATCATCAGTACTACAGCTAGCTCTTGGGCAGTTGTCATCACTTGTGCTTTAAAGTGAATGTTAACCACAACTGTTCTTTGAGGTACTATTAAATTTAATATAAAGAAAGCAAAATTAAAGAAAAAAGAAGCTGCTAGTCTTTGCTCTTAAACAGATTAACCTTTAAAAGTGAATTTGAGGTCATAATTCTTAAAAAATGCGTAAATTCAACCATCATGTATTATCACAGGCCTGAGTTTTATGGTCTGTTATTTATGTGGACTTCAAGTTACAAATACTGAATTGTATTTGTTTTACAAAGAACATAATATAACATATATATATAAGCTGGGGTGACATAGCTAGGGAAAAATACAATTGAAAAATTACCCATAAGCAGGTGGTGTTCAGATAAAACCTTTTCATTGAAAGCATCTGTGTTTTTCTACTCAGTGTACAGGTCTCACTGACTGGCAGTCTAAAGAATTATTCAAATTAGCAGCCAGTCCCCTGAGTCCGGTGATTTGAACCCAGCAAAGACGAATGAAAGAGAAAAGTCCTTTTTGTTCAGTTTGGTGCTTAGTTTGGAATGTGGGCTTCCTCTTTGAGAGGATGCTAACTAGTGTGTTAAAAGGGATTCTGAGGAGACTCCGTTTTGTCTGTGGAACTGTGTTGTGGGTTTTTTTTTTGTGTGTTTGTTTTTTATAAATAAGGCTTTTTAGGTCAAAGGGAGAGTCACCCCATGACTGGTTCCCCTCCTCTCCCCACGTTTCTCCTGCCCCTCCCAGTGACTAGATTTTAGGTCATTCTTTGGTTCTTATTTAAAACAAAATGAAGAGCTTCACAGGGTTCTCACCCTCAACATACATTAAGGAGGCTTGCAGTGTTTTAGATCTAACTTGCGAGATTTTTTTTACCTGGAAATTTGAAATCTTAAACCTTACCAGGCTTGGAAGTCCTGATTTTAGAACAACTAGGAAATGTAACACTGTTTTTTTCTGATATGCTTTGTACTAAAGGAGTCACAAAACACTTACTCTAAACATTAACAAAAGTATTCAAATCCAAAGGACACAGAGCATCCACCAAAATTTTCTGCGGAGTTTCTCATGCTCTTTACTGGTGACCCGTCAGTAACAAAATTGTCTTTGACTCCTGCTAAAGCAGAAGATATACCAGCTGCTGTACAATCTGATCCTTAGAAAAATGCAATGAAAGCAATTGCGAATGCAAATGTTTAGATCTTTTTATTGTCTAGGGAAGCAGTTACAAACCTGTTCACATCAAACAATGAATATGTTATTCTATTCAGGTGTTTATGTACAAAGTCAGATAAGTGCTTCTTGCCTTTCTTCAGTGCCCTCAGGTTCTGAGGATTTTCCAGCAAATGAGTTTTTATCTTCAAGTTTCATTTGAGGATGATAGAGGGTGTCCTGTATGTATACTTTAAGAAGCTGAATTAAAAAAAAAAAAATCCCAAGAAAAAACCCCAAACAAAATAAACCACAGAAAACCAACAAAAAAACCTCCTACATGGAATGCTGCACAGAAATGTGTGGGTAAATATCAGAGCAGAGTATTAAATACCTTTTGAAAGCTTTCAAAGTCTGTTGTACTTCAGTTAAATACATGGATAGGAGGTATGCATTTCTTGTATATTCGTTCTTCTATTTTGTTTTTTACTTTGTGAAAATTTGGGAGTGGTTATGCATTTGAATTGCATGAAGTTTCTGTCTTTTAATATTCTGGATTATCTTGATGGCTGATAACAACTAGAGAATGCTTCCATCTTATTCTCCTTTACCTTCTGTCATCTTGGCAGAAGAATTGGAGGTTATTTATTTCTCTGTTTGGAAGACAACATAGGTTTTATGGCAGTGAAAGAGTGGACACTATATCCATTAAATGCTATTTAAGAAGGACAAAAATGCAGATAATGTTAAGAACTAGAGGGGCAACGGTGAAGCTAGTGGTGTTGCAAGGAACCTGTTAAATGTGTGTTAATAGGTTTCTATCTGTATAATAGTCCTCTGAGGCTTTTACACATTAATATACTTTAGATCTTTCATAAGTTGTCTCTGAGTGAACACACCATCATCTTGCAACATAATTTTTTGGAGCAGGGACATGACAAAAAGTGACTTTACCTCCCCAGCATTTGCATGAAAGCTATGCGTGATGTACTGGCGACCTCAACACTAATGGTTACAAAACAAAGACCTGCGCATGGATAGATTTGTCGTAAGAAGTTCCCAGGATGAAATGTCTATAACTGGGCAATCCTAAAACTAGAATTTTTTTTACTAATTTTAACATTGTTTGCCTAACGAAGACAGACATTTCAGTGAAGAAGGCGCTGAACACAGTGAGGTAGTGTCAAGCACTAAATGGCTATGTAACTTGCAGTGGTTCTTCCTTATCAAATTCTTTCAACCAATCTTTACCAAATCACTGTGGATTCCACTTGACTCTATGGATTTTCCCTTATTCCTTCCCTGGTCTGTGATTAGATTTCATGAAATAAGAGAGAGAAATGGAGTGTGTGAGGTGTCAAAGTGTAAAGGAACAAACAGGTGGAAGAGAGGGAAAAGAGTGACCGAGAATGAATATCATGTACCTGCCCCATTCCTTCTCTCCTGCAAAAGTAAAGATAGCAGGTGCTGAAACAAAGAACAAGAAACATTTGGTGATAACCTCAAAGGTGTCATGTAAATGCCTCTGAACTTTAAGTCTGGAAGTAGTTCAGCTCCATTAGCGTGAAGCTTTGTGTGGGCTGTCTCGCCTGGGAAGACCACTGTGCTCTGTCAGGACCAAAAGTAGTGTCTGTCTCTGTAGAGTACTGCACCGGGTCAGCTGCTGCTGGCAATAGTTTCAAGTAATATTTGTTCTAATCTGTATGAAGGGAGGAAGAAGACATGACAGGGAAGTGGGGTGTGATGCAACAAAGCTAAATTATGTCCAATTTTTCATTGTTACCGGTTTACTGAGGAGTTTGACATGATGGAATAAGTTGGCAAGTTGCAGTTGTAGCTTGAACCATAGGACAGGTATCTTAATCATGGATTTTGAGATCAGCCTCCTAACGACCACCTCTCTTCACTTCTTTTCAGCGCTTCTTGTGAAGGTTCAAGAGCTGGGACTGTAAGACATTAAAAATAAGGGATAGTTTTGTACTGAACTCTCTATCAATCAGCAGAAAGGCATAGAATGAACAAGAAATTATAAAAAAAGGAAAATTTTAAATCTTTAATGTGTGAATCTTAATTTATTTGAATAATGCTGTTGCACTGATTGTGTGTTTTACAGCAATGAGCAAAATCAGTTCAGCTATTATGGCACAAATAAAAATAAAAGAAGGAGCAAGAGAGATGTATGTGATATAATTCAGCTGCCAAATAGAATGCAGTAAGCTCCTGAATTTAGAGTTGGAAACTGTTTACTGTATGTTCTTTGTTTTGAAAAGAAATATTTTTATAAATAAATAATGGTTCAAAAGTAGTGTTAGAAGAGAGGACTGGGCTAATTTTTTGGAAACCAGTCTATCCCTTCCTGTTATAGCCCACTTCTGCCTTTCCATGTCTAAAAAATTAGATTTTGTGCATTTTGCTACTGTAGAACAAAGAAAATGTCTGAAGAACAAATATTTTAAAACTATGTTTTCAGCTTTTCTCCACTAAATCTGCATCAGTCAGACTACATTGCATGTATTTTTGGAAATAGATGAGGTTTGCAAGATTTCTTTCTAAATTCTGAGCTAAGCATTTGATAGTTGATAGCTTTTTAAAGTTCAAGGCTTTTAAAAAAAAATTAAGTACTTTAAAGAAAAAAAGCTTTGTTTCACCAAATGGAGTTCTGTTGAAGAGTCTAAGATTACTTATTATGGCTTTATATTTTCTTTATAACTTTGAGTTCTGTAGCAAAGGAATTATTATATAATATCAGGACCATTCAATGCAAAATGTGAACATATAGCCTCATTCTTAAATAACCTATACATACTCCTTAATTCTTTCCCTCATGTTGTCTAAATCAACAAAGACTGGAGCTTAATTCATTTTTGGGATTTTTTTTCTTAAATCATAGCAGAAACTGAAGAAGGTTTAGATTTTTATGTCAAAATGTCCTACATGTATATAGTTATTTGCTGGAGAGACTAAGCCAAGAGCCCTTTGTTTTAGTGGTTTTTAAGTAGGAATCTGCATGAGTTGAAAGAATTATGATATTAGTCATTTGAGGCTCCATTTCAAAATTAGAGATAACTTTATAGGGAGGACAAGGGAGTTTGTTTGGAGAGGTTTGTGCAGACTTTATTTTTTAATAAATAGATTAAAGTAACTGTTTAATTGTTAGGTTTCAAAAGTTTTTTTCAAGTAATCCATAGCTGTGTTATACCTACCAGTGTAACACTATTTGTGATGTTTGTCAGCCATAACCTCCTTCAAGGGCATAGAGGGAGATTATTTAAGACATAATCTTAAAATCATAGAATCATTAAGGTTGGAAAAGACCTCAAGGATCATCAAGTCCAACTGTCATCCCAACACCACCCAATGTATGTTAACATTTTCAGCATCCACTGAACGTGATCCTTGCAAGTTTGATTGTATTGCTGACAAAGAAGAAAGGAAGGAAATGAGTGTTACAGAGACAGACAGCTAATATCTCGTGTGTGATAGTACAAGGTGAAAGAGGCAGGTAGTGAGTTAATGTAAAAGATGAAAAAAGAACATTATGAGTTGACTTCAAAGGTGACAAAAGTGGAAAGGGTATATGAATTTCATGTGGTGTGATATTATTTTGTAACATCTCTATGGAATATTCTTGCAATAATTAAATGAAATTAAGAACTTAAGAAAATCATGTATGGTTATTTTTTTGAGGGGAAGATTCTTTGTGATCTCGTGTTTGGGGTGAAAAATAAAAAAGAATACACAATCTGTTAATATCCTGCCTGAGAGAACAGGTTGATAAATAGTTGAGATATGAAAAAGATTTAATTCTCATGATACAATACTTTGTAATTGTTGGGATATATTGGGGTTTTTTTCTCCTTTCCTGTGATGTGCATATCCAAACAATCGTTGAACAATTTAATTTGAAAATTCTGGTGTGCTGTATAGCTGTTCTATATTCTGATGCAGCAGTTCCTTTATTTTCTATAGAATTGATAGATGCTTGGGGGAATGGGTTGTAACAGTCCTTTAAAAAAAAGAGAAAAAAATTTCCACTGAGATTTAACATTATCTTTGAAAAAAATCAAATTATGAATGGAGAAGCTTACTGCTTTTTCTGTTGTTTTGTGTGCTGCTTCCCTTATGCCCTCCAAATTTCTTAGTATTTTCAGCTTCATACTACACCCTACCTTCCTGACCAGTACATAGTCGCAGTTTCAGGACTAGGCATGTGCCTACTTGCCATCTAAAATACATGCTGATTGAGCAGCTGATCAGTGTCTTTTAAGATGGATGTGAGCCATTTTAATTGAATTTTATCTGTCCGCCTCTGTCAAGGCACTAATTCGGGTTCAATCTTTAATCATCAATTTTCATTAAACTTGTAGGAACTGAAAGTCTTTGAGACCTGTCCTATTTGTTTGGAATTAAAAGCTATTACAGTGGAAAGAGAGATGGTTTGGTCCAGTAAAATTATTTTTCCTGGTGAAAATAGAAGCAAACCAAAATCAAAACAGAATTTTTGGGTTCTAATTCTTTCTGAGCTAGGGCCTAAATTCTTTGCTGAGTTATGAAAAATTATTTTATGTACATTAGCTTGCTTGAGACCTTTTGCTTCTCATCCTTAGTCGAAAATAAGTCTACTGCTGAAATAAGTCTGCTGCTGGAATGATGCAACTCTTCAATGTGTGGTATTGTCATTATAAATACTAAATATGATATATACAAAATTATTAAAAATGAAGGTCTTGGCTTTCCAGTGTTAAGAGCACAAGACTTCCCATAATGCAGAACAACCATAAGTTTTTTAGTTACAGAGATAAGTTAAACAGTGTTGTGCTGTCTGGGGAAATTCTCTGCCAGAGCCTTAACTGGCTTCCGTAGGTAGTCTTTCCGTAATCTCTGTTTCAGCTCCTGGTAGAAGAGGAAGAGGAAAGATTGGACAGGGCAAAGGAAACATACACACGGCAGATTTATCCTGTGTGATTTTTCACTGCAGTAAGTTCAGGTTTGTGACAGACACTTAGTAGGTTGCTACCACCTCCAGCTCACCAGACTTTTTGTCTGCTCATGATTCAGCTTTGCAAGGATTGCCGTTTTCAGCTAGCGCATCACACTGGCTAAGTAAATACTCCAGATTGAAAACTGAGTAGCTCGGGAGCTGCTTCGTGTATCAAGTATTGCTGTCTTAGAAATGGCAATGCTCTTTATAGCACAGGCAACTGGAGTTTAATTTTCATTTGTCACCACATGTCTGTTAGAACGCACAAAAGCAAATTTTAATTGTGTCTGTCACAATACAGCTGTGTATACAGTGAAAACTAATTGAGATGTATAATATATTGTAATGGCAATTGTCTTTCAACTGCTTGATCTTTCCTCATCCGGATGATCCCTGAATTTTTCATTTACTTTAAACTGATGCTAACACTGCTAGGCATTGAATTAGATTGCAAAGCCTATATCCACAAAAAAGGAGGGATGGGATTGTGAATTGTTGAAGCCATTTAATATAAAAACCGTTCCAAAGAATTGGAACTGTGTATAGTTCCAATCCTGGAAATGTATTCCTGTTGGTAAAAGAACTAGGAAATTGACTTTTTAAAGGGAAAAGATGATAAAGGAAGATTCTGCCTTTTTTAAAAGGGAAGTATGTAGGTGGCTGCTTCTCTAGCCACCGCCCTGTGTGCTTTAGAACTCGGCTTCAAAGGCAGCATTGGGAAGGTTGAGCTGCTTTCTCCATCCAGAACCTAAAGACACTTAAGAATGCTCAGTCAGTGCCTGGTTGACAGGAAGAACCATGATGTGTGTCAGACATAACGTAAAGAATCATTATTGGGTTATTTTTTTTCATATTTTTTTATCTAGTTGCTGTGACTGCAGTAAAAGGATAACTTTTTGCTCTGCATTACATTTCCAACATTTCCCAGAGGAGTAAAAGCAAAGCATTTATCTAGAGATACTGAACTGAGCTAAGGAGTGTGATTTGCCTCCTCCACAGCCCTTCCAAAGAAGCAACAGTTGTAGACAGGTTTGTAAACGTAGTGTCTCCCGGGAATCTCCAAACCTGTGCGCTTAGAGGAAAGAGATAATTTTTCTAGGAATTCCTAATTTCCTGCACGTAGTTTATCTAAGACATTGTCATGTGTTTCCAGGGCAGGGCCACCTCCAAAGAAAACTGATGTTACATTGTATTTTATGTATAGAAGAATTCTTCATGGTAATCGGATCTGCTTCATATGCATGTATCTTCAAAATAATTTATTTTAAATTACATTTGAAGAATTTAGTTACAATAATAAAATCTGAGACAGCTCTGACTTCCAGATCACTGCTTGAGCTAATAATATTAGAAAAATCTTTTTAATATAAACTGATCAAACAAGTTACAAATTTGTAGAAGATTTGCAAAGTACGTTTTGTGTCAAATATAGGTACGGAAGAACTGTAGCCACCTTAGCCACATTATGATCAGTCTCATAATCTGAATCATACTTCAGATTATGAGACTAATCAAAAGTGTCAGTGGAATCCACAGATGTTTTCAAGTGTAGGGTTCACCATTTCTTTAGTACAAATACCCTTTACAGCTTCATGCTCCAAAAACACCGTTGATACTGTTGGTTGTCGTAAGAGGTCATCTGTAATGACTGAAAAAAATGGACCTATTAAGCCTTTTTTCAATAAGGAAATTTGCTTTGCTGTAAGGAAGCTCAATTGCTGTGGTAGCAGCTTTCTTAGGTAAGGCATCTGGAAGACAATACTATAAACAATGTTTCTCCAAGGCTTTTTTTTTTTTTTTTTCCCCAGTTGGTGGCAGGTGAGCTTACATAAGAAAAATTTGGAGGTGTCTAAAAACAAATGAACATTATCAGTAATAGCAGAGGAGGATTTTATTTGAAAAAATGCAGTGAATCATTCGGGAAGTTGCTATTATTGCCTGTAATATTTCTCTTTTACTACATGAGCCCTTGTGAGATGTGTAAGGAGTGCTGAGTCAGTTTCAGAAGTTTTGCAAATGCTCAGAAGTCTATAAATTCTACTCTGAATTGGGCAAACTTGATTTGAGCTACTAGAGCCATCATTCATGTTGTTAGTGACAAGATAGAATTAATTTATTATTGATATGTGGCACTGTAATACCACTATTAATTAGTGACTAGCTGTATTACTAAAAGGTATTTCATTGTGTCTTAAAATGTAACAGTTACGTATCCTCTCAAGTCAGATTTATACAAATTACACTCTAAGGCAGGAGGTTGCAGAAGGATGTAGATATCCTTGCTTGGGTAAAGAATTTGGAATTCATTTAATGATAAGCTAATATAAAGAAACAGTATTCATGGTTGTGGCTTTTTTTTTTTTTCCCCAGTCAGGTGATTGTCAGATAATTGAAATAATCTTAGGGCAAATAATTTAATAGGAATGTCTAAAGATGGCACTTCAACATTCAAAAGCAATTGAGTTGGTATGCAGTGAAGTTCCTCATATGGACTTTCCTCACCCAGGACAGAACTGGAATAGGTCAGATCATTAGTTTTTGTAAACTGGATGGGATAATTTAGATTCCATATGCCATTTCTTATTCTTTTTTTTTTTTTTTTTTTACATTTCAATTTCCTTGTCAAGCAACTGAAATATTTTTGTGCTAGTTATGAAGTAGAAATTGAAGTTGTTACCCTAGGAATAAAAGCCTCATTTCATCTCAGTTTTCATATTTTTCATTATTCCAGAAGAGTGGAAATATTTAGCTTAGTAAAACTGAATATAGTCCTTCCTTTTTAACATTCAGACCAGAGGCTGAAGACAGTAGGCATTTGGTTTCATCTTCTGAAACTTTATACTGATTACTGAATTTGTATTTCTGGGTGTTTTAAACTTAAGCTGTCAGTGCCCTTCTGAAGAAGTGCTACTCATCAAAATAGATCTTTTTGGAAATTTACCTGTATTTTGATTGTCTTGGCAGCAATGCTGTATTATTCTTACTTGGATGGTTTGCCAATTGTCAGAACTACTAGGAAGGAGACTTAAGTCTTTTTTTTGAAAAATGTAGTTTCTCCTGAAATCTAGCAGTTCCAAAGCATTTTGAGCTATTCTTTTTATAATTGCGTGGTACTGTGAAATTTCTGTAACTACAGTGTTATGCTTCATTTCAGGGTAATGTTCAGTATGGAATATGATGTACTTATAAGATTCAAGATAGTAACTCAACTGTCTATCCTACCTGAACACAAAATGTGTTCAAGCACCATTTAAACTTTGTTATAACATGCAAAACCTGAGATTTATGGAATATCCTAGGAAAAACCTGTTTATGTTAAGAACATCCTAGAAAATATTCTCCACCTTAACTAACAATGGTTCAGCTCTTATCGTACCACGTTATCAGACATTGATTATATGGGCT